>NC_045158.1:30516492-30556492 GCF_900700415.2 Clupea harengus | reverse complement strand
AATCGTACTTACACCTTACAATACTTCTTAAACATTGTATTACTAATACCTCATTCACTTCCTTTCATTTCACTTATTACCACCACTAATACTTACACCTGCACTTTTTATATACTTATCATATCTACACTTCCTACCTCAACTGCTGCTAGTCCCAATTCTGTTCATATCACATATCTATTTCTTCTGTACATATATATTTATTTATTCACTTACTCCACTTTACATATTCACATACTCTGCACTTTTTTGCTATTTTGCACTTCTGGTTGGATGCTAAACTGCATTTCGTTGTCTCAGTACTTGTACTCTGTGCAATGACAATAAAGTTGATTCTAATCTAATCTTGAATCTAAAATCCTCTAATGTTTGAGATTGAGATGTGAACTATGTGTCTAATATAGGGTGGGTGTATGTTGCCGCCAGAGTAAGCAATCTGTTGCGAAGAAGATGCAAGGTCCCTCCCAGTACATCTGAGAATGCCAGCTTCCTTGGGTCCAAGAAAAAACCCAATGGAAAACTGGACACCAACACACCGGGCTTTGGCGTACGGATTGGCTAGACCTGAATGACCTCTGTAACCGCACTAACATTCAGTTGCAGTGGAAGAGCACATCAGGACAGCCAGTAGAGCTTAATGATGACATCATCACGGACCCAACGACGACGGCAGAGGCAACCATCACCCTGGACGACAGCATTCACCACCTCAACACAAAGAACACCAGAGGGACAATACACAACTTTTTCCGATCGCGCATGATTCAACATTGGACAGGGCTACGCCTACAAGGAAGACTGGCCTGCCTGCCGTGCGCTGATCACAGCGTATCTCATTCTGCACTGCGGAACACAGCACTACATGACGACATACACAAGTTTATAATAAAAGCTCGTCTTCAGGTATTAGCAACAAAAGCCAACTTAGAAACATGGTTCCCATCCAAGCATGAGCCGTTCTGTCTGCTCCACCACGACCAACAGAGGGAATCCATCGCACATATCCTCAACGGCTGCCCTGCCTACAAAGGACTATATATCGCTAACACCAACTTCACAACCATCCATACCAACGAGTCAGTTAAAACATACTGGTTCTCCATTCCCGAAGATCAGCGGAACGCAATGAAAACTGCCATTAAGCACATCCCAAATACACCAGACCTTGTGTCAATTGATGAAAAGAACAAAGCGATCACAATCATTGAAATTGGTTGCTCTTATGACGCTTACACGGACACCTGCTATGCATTCAAACTGTTAAAATGTGTGTGTGTGTGTGTGTGTGTGTGTGTGTGTGTGTGTGTGTGTGTGTGTGTGTGTGTGAGTGTGTGTGAGAGTGAGAGTGTGTGTGAGAGTGAGAGTGAGTGTGTGTGTGTGTGTGCACTGCTCTCTCAAGCTGGCTACCTGCTAGCGAGGGTAAGCCCATGTGGTGATTCCTTCAGTTGAAGTTTTTTGGTTGATGTTATGAATCCCAAACGAACCCAACACAAATGGTTGTCCAAATGCCACTGGTTTGCCTTGACCTACATGTGGCCTGACCAAAGAGGCGGAGTGGCAGGCACCTGTGCACCTCACGTGCCTCCAAACAAACTGTGAGCCATGATGTCAGGGCAGATGTGCTTTTATCAATTAACAGGGCTCTCAAGTGTCACGCATTGAGCGTGACAGTCACTCATTTCAGTCTTTAGTCACGCACTCCCGCCACACATCGTATTTCTCACGCTGAAAAAAAACTCTAGGCTATTTAATGTGCCGCAGCGCGCAAACACGACCTGGCCGCGCTGCCCTCACCATGGAGGAATCAAGCACGTCTCCCCGAATCCCCTGGAGTTCTGCCGTGAGGTGCCACTTATCAGCCAATCAAAAAAAGAAATAGGCTACACAATAGCCAATCAGAAAAAAACGTATGTTTTGTATCTGTTGTATCTGGGTAAGATTTAATCCAGCAACCAATGAAAATAAAGCATCCTGGAATTGCGCGCGATTGATCTTTCGAAAGTTTCGTTCACCTGAGGAAACCACTGGATCTCCGAGCGTCAGTCTTCTACAAAGAGCAAGTCGTCTCCTGTTTTAATGTTACAACAAATTCACAATGGTTTGACACAAGCAATGACAACTTGACTGCAGTTAGAGAATATTTCCCAGATAATTAGCATAAGTTTTTAATGAGTGTTTGTAGCCAAAACAGTTTAAGGCTAGAGCCTGCCTTTTCACTATAGCTTTGACTCCGAACTTCGTTAATAGGCTACAAAAAATTCGAGTAGGCCTAATAAAAATATATTTAGCCTATAATTCGAACGAATATTAGGCAGCCCTTAATATTCAATGATGTTATGGGCATTATTTTTTGTAAATGTGTTTGCTTGAACATTCTATTCAGATACCGAGGCTTCTTCACGCCTGGTGAAGTTGTGAATCGCGAGCTCATTAGGCATACTAGCATGTTATAAATATCCTGGCCATGGATGCATTAATCATTGCATCTGTCTTTCAAAGATGTCAGGTAAAAAACAAATGAGCATCCTGTCCTTCGCCCAAAGAGGAAAGCCCCCTAAAAAGGCCAGATTAGGCCCAGAGAAGGTCGTAAACACATTAGAGGAGGAGATGGTGGAAGAGGAAGAGACAGTGGAAGAGGAAGAGACAGTGCAGGTGGAAAAGGAAGAGACGGTGCAGGTGGAAGAGGAAGAGACAGTACAGGTGGAAGAGGAAGAGACAGTACAGGTGGAAGAGGAAGAGACAGTGGAAGAGGAAGAGACAGTACAGGTGGAAGAAGAAGAGACAGTGCAGGTGGAAGAGGAAGAGACAGTACAGGTGGAAGAGGAAGAGACAGTACAGGTGGAAGAGGAAGAGACAGTACAGGTGGAAGAGGAAGAGACAGTACAGGTGGAAGAGGAAGAGACAGTACAGGTGGTGGAGGAGGAGGAGACGGTGCAGGTGGAAGAGGAGGAGACGGTGGAAGAGACAGTACAGGTGGAAGAGGAGGAGACGGTGGAAGAAACAGTGGAGGAGGAGGAGGAGGAGACGGTGGAAGAGACGGTGGAAGAAACAGTGGAGGAGATGGCTAGAACAAAAGGGAGAAAAGTCCCAGGAGCAGCCACCTACAAGACCTCTTTTAATAGTGAATGGACCTCTAAATGGCCATTTATTACTGTAGAAAGCACCAGCTCATATTACTGGTGCTCTATCTGCCGCCAAGAGAACTCCTGTGCCCATCAAGGTGTGCGGGATGTGACAAGGCACATAGGCAGTAAGGGGCATCAGGCCAAACAGCAGGCACTGAAGTCAACCAGCACAGTCAAAAACTTTTGTTTGCCAGTGACTGCGGAATGGGGGCGGGCCGGGGGCGTGGCCGGGGGGGGGGGGGATATGTCACTCTTGCCTGTCTTCAAAACTTGAGAGCCCTAAATGAACCACAGGTAGTGACATCACTCAAGCCCTGCATGTCAGTAAGTGTTTTTCCTACCATGTGACCTAACCTGTCCTAACAATAGCCATAATGATTTTGAGCAGTTTTCTGAAGAATACAAATGTTTTCATCATGATAAAATGTTTTGAGTGATAACTACAAAAAAACTGTGTTATAATAAGAACAACAAGCTTCTTTCTGAAAACTTAGAGATCCTAGAAGAAAATACAACAATACCTAAATTGAATTAAAATTTCCACCTAGGAATATATTCAACATAAATCAATGCCCTCAAATATTCTGTACAATAACAATCCATCATCAACAGTTACCTTGAGGAAATGGATGTGATCCTCTGTGTGTGAAAGCTGCTCCAGCTCAGCATCTCTCCTCTTCAGCTCAGCAATCTCCTGCTCCAGTCGCTTCAGGAGTCCTTCAGCCCGACTCACCTCAGCCTTCTCCTGAGCTCTGATCAGCTCTTTCACCTCAGAGCGCCTTCTCTCAATGGAGCGGATCATCTCAGTAAAGATCCTCTCACTGTCATCCACTGCTGTCTGTGCAGAGCTCTGTTAGGAGACACACAAAGAGGAGGGGGACAGGAGACACACAGAGGTAAGTGAAGGAGCAAACTCACTCTGGTGTGACTGGCTCTTCTTGATCAAATGACCAAGGGTAAATCCTGCCAAACCATGTCTTTCTGTGAGGGTCTGTATCATGTAGAGATGGCAGCATAACGGTGATAACACAATAATAAGCGATTGCTGAGCCAGCTGTTGTCTTATGTGGTCAGTTCTCACCTTGAGAGTCTCCAAAGCCTTCTTCAGCTCCTGCAGCTCCTTCTCTCTCTCCTGGATTCTCTGCTGGAATCTCCTCTGGGTCTGTCCCAACTGCCTCTGTTAAAAAAGAAAGAAAGAAAGAAAACAGCCTCTTTTACATTTTACATTTACATTTAGTCATTTAGCAGACGCTTTTGTCCAAAGCGACGTACAATGGAGAGAACAGTCAAGCTAAGAGCAATAAAGAACATGGTGTAACAATAAATACTACTTTACATAAGAATTAGAAAACGACCTAGGAAGGAAAAAGAAGTGCAGGAATGTAACTGCTGAAGTGCAAGTTAAGCGCTAGTCAAGGTGCCAGTTAGGAAGGGAGGTGCTCTCTGAAGAGTTGGGTCTTCAAAAGCTTCTTGAAGGTAGAGAGGGACGCCCCTGCTCTGGTAGTACTAGGCAGTTCGTTACACCAACTTGGAACTACAAATGAGAATAGTTTGGATTGCCGTGCTTGCACGGACGGCAGTGCCAAACGACGCTCACTAGACGAGCGCAGCGTCCTGGGTGTGACATTTGCCCTTACAAGATCATTTAGGTACGTGGGAGCAGAACCAGCAAGCACTCTGTACACTGTAAAAAAACTGCCATCGTTTTTACGGGAAAACACTGGCAGCTGTGGTTGCCAGAACAATCCTGTAAAAAATACATCCACCTGTAAACCTCTCTACAGAGCAGCATGTTAATGTAACATTTTAAACCTGTATATTCAACATTGACCTTTAGCTATATTTACATCACTGCTATGCTACACTGTAAACATACATATTACCCAGCAATCATTGCAAATCTGAATATGACAAAAATTCCAAAGAAAATAGAAACGTATTAATTTCATTGAATCGTTTTTTAATAGTTTCTATAGTGTATGTAAGATAAGCATATCATTTTGTTATAGATTGTTACTATTTTTCCCACAAATAATACCTACCATGATGGAGACAAGTTTACCTTTTCAAGTGCCTAGATATCATTACACACTCTCCGAAATGTATTACCAGTTCTTTTCTGAACACATCCGTATTTGAGCTGTGGAAATTGGAGTCATGGACTTCTGTCAGATGCAGTTTAAGGGGAAGACATCAATTTAGACATAAATATGTCTATTGGCCTCGGCTACGGGCCCCCAAGAACCCCGGGCCCAGGTGCGACCGCGCCTGCTGCACCCCCTATAGTTGAGGCCCTGGCCCAAACTGTTATAAATACATTATACTATAAAGAACTTCTAAGGGGAATCTACATGACAAATCAGTTGAATAACAGTGTTATAATGAGAATTAAGCAGTTCAATAATGTTGTTTGCTTGGTATTTCTCAGTGAAATTGAATGGGATTTGATGTACAATAGACAACAACTGGATGTACATTTTACTGAAATATTTGTTTTCATAGCATAATGGTCATGCAAAATCAGCATAAATCCAGTGTTAAATGTACTGGTTTACAATGTAATATTATACATTATTAAGTGTAAAAGGTACATATTGTTCTGTGAAGATGGTTATGGTTTGGCCGTATTTTTTACAGAATTATTCTGGCAACCACAGCTGCCAGTTTTTTCTAGTAAAAACAACAGGATTGGTTTTACAATGTAGTATAGCAGTGATGTAAATATAGCTAAAGTTCAATGTTGAATATACAGGTTTAAAATGTTAAATTGACATGCTGCTCTGTAAAGAGGTTTACAGGTGGATGTATTTTTTACAGGATTGTTCTGGCAACTCAGCTGCCAGTTTTTCCCCGTAAAAACAACAACCTTTTTTTCCCAGTGTATGTCATTTCTACAAAGAAATGAGCATAATCTTACTTTAAAATTAACAGTTGTATTTCGTTTAGTATTTTAACACCACCATGTTGTAATTTAAACTGCATTGAATTGCTTCTTGTACTACAGTTTTTTTTGTGTAAATTGCAGCCATATGTCATTTCTACAGAGAAATATGCATAATCTTACTTTAAAATTAACAGTTATATTTTGTTTAGTATTTTACCAAAAAGTGTTGTGAAATAAGCAATACTCTATTGTATTTCTATTTAACGTTTTTTTATGTCATGATTTTACGGCATTTCAGTGTGAATTTTATGCACATTTTTTACAGTGTAGGCCAGCATAAGTGACTTGAACTTAATGCGAGCAGCTACCGGCAGCCAGTGGAGCTCAATGAGTAGCGGGGTGACGTGTGACCTTTTCGGTTGGTTGAACACCAGGCGCGCCGCCGCGTTCTGGATCATCTGTAATGGTTTCACCACGCAAGCCGGCAGGCCCGTTAGGAGGGCGCTGCAGTAGTCAAGGCGGGAACTCACCAAGGTTTGCACCAGCAGCTGGGTGGCATACTGGGTTAGGTACGGCCTGATTTTGCGGATGTTGTATAGCGCAAAGCGGCACGACCTTTTCTTTATCGGTTGATTGTTTCAAACAATAATGATCAAATATCACACATGACAACTGAACATTTATAAGCAAAACACTTTTAGTATATTTTAGTCTTTTGAAGAGATTAAATGACACATTGAAGCAGTCGCTATCATCTTCAAGTGATGTTCAAGAGAAGCACTGGTATTAAACAGCAAAAACTCAGAACCTGTAGAACCGGTTTTTACTCAACACTGGATCTTGAACATTTCCTGATTCTTCCTTCCTTTCTCTAACGGGCAAAGTCATTGCGGAATCAGACAGACTTAAAGACTGGTGAGATAGTATTTTTGTAGTTATAGTATTACTTTCACAGTTAGTACGTATAAGAGCCCTCATAGAAATGTTGGACACACATGTAGCTCCAGTACTGACCTGTTTGTCTGTCCGTTCTGCTGCAGCTGAGACTGTGTCATGGCCTTTATGTTCGTCCATCGTGCACAGATAGCAGATACAACTCTGATCGGTTCGACAAAATATTTCAAAAACCTTCTTATGATGGGAGCAGATCCTCTCTTGTAGCTGGCCTGTTGCATCAATAACTGAGTGTTTTCTTCCGGGGTTGACATCATTGTGAACTCCAAAGTGAGTTTCACAGTAAGACAACAGACAATCCAGACAGGACTTCACAGCTTTGAGTTTTCTCCCAGTGCAGAGGTCACACTCCACATTTCCAGGCCCAGCAGTACATGCAACAGGAGCAGGAGCTTGGATTCTGGTCTTCTTGATCTGTTCCACAAGTTCAGCAACAATATTATTTTTGTTTAAAACGGGTCTTGGGGTGAACGTCTGTCTGCACTGGGGGCAGCTGTAGACTCCCTTCGGATCTTCCTGATCCCAGCAGCCCTTAATGCAGCCTTTACAGTAACTGTGTCCACAATTAGTAGTCACTGGATCCCTAAGAAGATCCAAACAAATCGGACATGTACAAAGTTCGTAGTTATTTGGAGCCGCTTCTGCCATTCTTCGTTTGTGCTGTGTAACGCTTCACAGGTTTTCACGTAGTTTCGTTTCGCCTGAAATCGGTGCTTCCTGGTCGGGTGGGCGTGTTCGTCCAAACATCGTCATTGATGTCGTGTATTAGAACACTAGTGTACTTCTAAAACTGATTAAGCAGCCAACTGGAAGGGAACACGGCAGAACTTATGAAAAACCGGAGTATTATTTATTTGTAACACTGTAACTACAGCATAGCTATCCAGGGCAGAGCAGAGCACTAAGACCACATTTACACATAGCCGGGTATTTACAGAAACGAATATTTCTGCCCCTCCGTTTTCAAAAATAACGTCGTACACACAACATCGTTTTCAAAAAAGTTTCTGTTTACATGAGCCCGCATAAATACGCCCTTCTATGGAGGGATGCAGTAACTCCGAAAGAGACAGTAGTGATGAGCGCGACATTCGTCCGGGAGGACGACTTCTTTCTCGAAGTTTTCCCACCAGACAGCAGTTCGCCCTGGTCGGATCCAAAACCGTCGGTGGCGACGTTGGCAGGCAATGTAGCCTACGTCTTGGGAGTGAAAGCAGTAGAAAGACTGCTGACCTCCGTGCAGTTCTTCGCCTCTGCTCCTCCATATAGAAAAGCAGTTGTGTTTGTAAATACAAACAGGCGTTTGCATTAACGTATAAATGAGCACTCCCTTAACAGCATCTGTCGGTAGGAAAACTGTATGATCAGGGAAAGTGTATTAAAACCGGATGTCGTCACTTTAAGCCGGTCTCTGGTTGGATAAAGCTTTTCAGCAGAAATGGACAAGGACCTTTGATTTATTCTGTAGGAACCATGCCGATGCCTGACTTTTAATATTGTGTGACGTTGTTGAAGTTCAAGTTCAACATGAATAGCGATTGAATTACCCTTGTGTCGTGTAATCGCTAGCGGTAAATAAACGTTAATAACTTGAATGACTGATTAAGGATATATGTTACACATCACAAACACATGTAATCGATGGGTTTTGGGGGAAATGAGGTAATTGGTTAGCTTAAATTGCAGTATCTTAGGCGAGCTAATTGACCTGGCTAGCTATAGCGGAATTAACAGTGCTAGCTTTGTGTTTGGTCATATAGCTTCGTAAAAGTTCGGTTAACAAGTCACTTGTGTGTTTAGTTGTATGACTTCGTAAAAGTCCGGTTAACAAGTCAATTGAGCATTAAGCCACCTGACTATAATGGGTCTATTCATATTAGCATGCTAACGTTAGACTTATTAGCAGCGAGGCTAGCTAGCTACTATGTGTTCCAATGGATTGTTGGTCTAAGCGTTAGCTTCAGTTAAGACCTACGTGTACCACATGAACAACTAAACGAGTCAATGTAGACATATACAAAGTTGTGTAGATAGCTTTATTCACATAAGCCGTATAACTTCACAAAAATAATAATAATTTAAAGAAAACCGATCGTTTGCATGCCAGGCGATCAACACAACTTCTCAACTAAAAAGTAAAGGTCCTTGTCCATTTCTGCTGAAAAGCTTTATCCAACCAGAGACCGGCTTAAAGTGACGACATCCGGTTTTAATACACTTTCCCTGATCATACAGTTTTCCTACCGACAGCATCCATGATCAGTAAGCAAACTAACTGTAAACAATAGGACGCTCACATGATGTGATGCATTTTTAGTCGCATACTGTGACGTTTAAGAACCTAAAACTCCGTTTGACCTAGTTCACACGCAAACACAAAAACGGAGTTTTCAGAAATCTCCACTTTGGCCGGAGTTTTTAGAAATTATCGTTTTCCGTGATAAAACCTCCGTTTTCGTGTAAAAGAAAGGCCAAAACGCATGAAAATATATGCGTTTTCCCATCGTGTAAACGGGGTATAAGAAGAGCGCTGTTGTGGCTTTATGCTCTATGTATAATTACTATTATAGATATATACTATTCGTGGGTTATCTAAATCACTGTTAGATACAAATGCACGGAGACGAGGATGCAGCACAAGTTAGAACCTTTACTGGCGGGCGAATCTCTCAACTGCCAGGCATGAACAAACTATCACAGAACTCCGTAGTAGTGACAGTCAAACACAATCGAGCACCGAGTGCTCGATCCAATATACCACAAGCGCCATAGTGGCGATTCAGCCCTTATATACATTTCACAACAACCACTAGAGCAGGGGTTCTCAACCTTTTCTACTCCAAGGCCCACCTATTCGTATTTGTAACAGGGTGGGGCCCAACAGACACCCCGCTTATTTTAGCTCATCTATATTCCATTCGTTGTATTAAGCGAGTGTTATGTGTCACAAAGAACAACATCAGCACCTGCTACAGGTGGGAGCCTAGAAATGAATACAAGAAAATCTAACTCTAGAATATCAAAATTGTATTGTGCACCAGAAAACAACATAAAACCACACAGAGCATTTTCAGTCAAAAGGGATTTATTATCCAAAAGAGTTTTGAAACAAAGGAATTTATTTGCAGTAGGCCTATTTGTGCACAGCAAACAAGCAAGTAAATAAAACCAGAATAGACCCAAAAGATAGCACGCACTCAAAACAAGAGATGAATCATGCAAACAAGACCAGGTGTTGCTTCGGACATGCAAACAACTAGGATCAAATAATGTTCAAATAAATAAGTTCAAATAGGTCCAAATAATGATTCAAATAATGATTTAAATCTGTTGCTGCAATCTATTATCAACATAAATAGCACCAAGCATTCCTGGGGAGTGGTTCGAGTTGGTAGCTCTTCACAGAAAAGCATGTCCGCTCAAACGATAACGCACAAAAACCAGCAGTAATAAAGCGCTACTGACGTCCGTCGACTCGTCTAAATTGAAACTGTATTGCAGGGGTTTTCAACTGGTTTTGTCCCAGGGACCACCATTCTGACTAGAAAGTAATCTGCGGCCCACTGGTGTGTGCGTGCACGTGTGTGTGTGTGTGTGTGGAGAGAGGGGAGAGAGACCTGTCAGTGTGATATCTGGGCATGGTGAAGTCCAGACAGCCGGTCTATTCGTGGCGAAATGGTAGACAGCGACAGTCTCATAGCATTCTCTGGTTCAAGTCTTGCCCTGTACTCATTCTTCCAGTACGCCAGTGTAGAAAAACTGCTCTCACACAGGTAGGTATTTGGGAAGGGCAAAAGACACCTCATTGCTTTTGCAGCAAGCTCTGGAAATTCTGTCTGGCAACTTATCCAGAACTTAAGTCATATGAAAATCACGCAACATCCGTTGCATGTACTCAAGGCTTGGCATTCAAGAAAACGTGATGCGTCTCCATATGCCGCAATAGTTTTGACGGCTTCATGGCTTCATTTGACAGTAATGTTGAACACACTACACACAGTGGTACCTCCTCTCCTGCTCCGTCTGTCTTCACTGTAAATCTGCATTTGATGTATTCCTCATTGTGTTTTCTTTTTTGACTTTGTTTCCCTGTATCCTGTGAAGGTATAGCTTTGTTGGCAGCCTGTCCTTGTCCCTCTATCGTGGCAGCCTGTCCCTCTGCCGTGGCAGTCTGTCCCTCTGTCACTCTCCTTACTAAAAACCGATCCATTGGTGCTTCTGACCAGCTAACTCGACGTTAGAACGAAATTTTAGCTAAGGACAGTAGATAACTTCAGTCGTTCACCAAAAGTATAACTTTTTCGACTAAACTTCAAAAGTACACGTAGGCTATGCTTAACTGCAGAAGCTTGTCAACTTCGCGGGCGAGACTGTACGTTATGAATAATATGCGTATGGCGTTAGGGACAGAATTATGGGGCGCCGTTTGTAAAATGTTGCACGTTCGAAAATCCTGCTCAGTTTTCGTACATTTAGCATTATCATATGGAAAAAAAAGCATGACAATATTCAAATGTCACTTTTTCAAACATTTAGAGATAAATTCATGTAAATTCATGCGATAACTTTTCCAAGGATCATTTTTGGCAGTAACACAAAGTTGTTAAATAATAGAAATCTTTCATCTAAATGTTAATGTTAAATGTTAAATATAAATGTAAATTTTAAATGTAAATGTTAAATATAAACGTAAATGTTCGATGTTATATATAAATGTTAAATATAAGTGTTAAATGTAAATGTTAAATGTAAATACAAATATCAAATGCTAAATGTAAATGTTAAATGTAAATGTAAATGTAAATGTAAATGTTGAATGTAAATGTTTAGTCTACATGTCAGACTTGACGACAGAATCAATATTTACGATAATTCATAGCTTTCAGTAACACTACCAGGGATACCTTGCGGGCAAAAGCGAAGATGTCGACCAACAGTGGACATCGTCGAGCAGTGCAACCTACTCAATTACGATCGCCATCAAACACAGATCATACCACAATAGCCAGACAGAGATATCTAGAAAAAAATTCAATTTTGGGAACCTGTGATCCCTTTACTGCACCCGCTGATATTTGTATTTCTATAACTTCGTAGAAGTCCCTGTCGGTAGGAAAAACGTATGGCCAGAGAATGTGTATTAAAACCGGATGTCGTCACTTTAATCCGGTCTCTGGTTGGATAAAACTTTTCAACAGAAATGGACAAGGACCTTTGATTTATTCTGTAGGAACCATGCCGATGCCTGACTTTTAATGTTGTGTGACGTTGTTCAAGTTCAACATTAATAGCGATTGAATTACCCTTGTGTCGTGTAATCGCTAGCGGTAAATAAACGTTAATAACTTGAATGACTGATTAAGGATATATGTTACACATCACAAACACATGTAATCGATGGGTTTTGGGGGAAATGAGGTAATTGGTTAGCTTAAATTGCAGTATCTTAGGCGAGCTAATTGACCTGGCTAGCTATAGCGGAATTAACAGTGCTAGCTTTGTAAAAGTTCGGTTAACAAGTCACTTGTGTGTTTAGTTGTATGACTTCGTAAAAGTTCGGTTAACAAGTCAATTGAGCATTAAGCCACCTGACTATAATGGGTCTATTCATATCAGCATGCTAACGTTAGACTTATTAGCAGCGAGGCTAGCTAGCTACTATGTGTTCCAATGGATTGTTGGTCTAAGCGTTAGCTTCAGTTAAGACCTACGTGTACCACATGAACAACTAAACGAGTCAATGTAGACATATAAAAAGTTGTGTAGATAGCTTTATTCACATAAGCCGTATAACCTCACAAAAATAATAATAATTTAAAGAAAACCGATCGTTTGCATGCCAGGCGATCAACACAACTTCTCAACTAAAAAGTAAAGGTCCTTGTCCATTTCTGTTGAAAAGTTTTATCCAACCAGAGACCGGATTAAAGTGACGACATCCGGTTTTAACTCTTCAAGCCCCAAGGTGCCCCGTGGGGAACTTTTTTGGTATTTTGATTAATATATTTAAAAATCTCTGCGAGTTTTTGTCCTAGAAACATAAAACTAACACCCACAGCAACCTTGAACCCTTTTCTTTTAAAATATGTAACTAAAAACTTGAAACTAAAATATAAATAATCACTTTGTAAGGACAATATTACGAATCCCTTGGAAATTTCAGCCTCTGAGTGAGGTTTCGACCCTCCCATTAGCAAATGACAACTATTCATATGATAAGGAGATGGTAATTCAGTGATCACTATTGGGTCGTGATGTGTCAAGTAAACCTGTAGGAACAAAGACATTCCAGGCCCATTACGTCATGGCCATTGTTCTTGACCGAGGTGTCCCAGAATGTTCACACCTTTCTCATCAATATGCATAGTGGTCTAAGTGAAGGAAAGTGTCACATTGTATATTACTTAAAATTAGTATTGAAACCACACACACTTTCTGAATGATAAACTCACCTATGTGGAGCAAACACCTATGTTTACAGGGCTCAGAGTAAAAAAGAAAACTTCCAAAATATTAACAATGTGTTTTTGTACAAAGTCTGAGCACCTCTAAAACTAGATTTAATTTTAGTCTCTTTAGATTTCATTTTAATAAAAAACGTTTTTTACTACATTCCTTTTACTCTCATTCTATTATTGCTGAGGTGTTCTAGAATATAATCATAAATGCCACTTTTGCCTCATGGTTTTTAGTTAGGTGAAATATACAAAAATATCAGGCATGGCAGACTACCTAACATAGTCAAAAAAGAGCCTTGGGGTTGGAAGTGACATTACACATTCTCTGGCCATACGTTTTTCCTACCGACAGTCCCTGCCTGAGCTCCAGTTTGGAGATATTTACATATATCTAATAGAAAATCCGTCCCCCTACACACCTCAAAAACTGAAAGCCTATCAAAAGCACAGATAGTAATTTAATTTTCGCTTCTGCCATTCTTCGTTTGTGCTGTGTAAAGCTTCACAGGTTTTCACGTAGTTTCGTTTCGCCTGAAATCGGTGCATAACTTTGAAATGACTTCCTGGTTGGGTGGGCGTGTGTCGCTACACGATGGTAGTCCTTTGGGGGATAGTAGTCCCTCACATTGCGCATGCTCAGACACAAACGGTTTATGGCATAAGGCTCAACATAATCGCGCATGCTCAGACAACAAAACGGTTTACAGCATAAGGCTCAACATCAACATCAACATATCTGGCTTGTCTTAACGCATAATGTAGGTTTATTTAACGTAATATTTAATAATGTTGTAAACGGTTTAAACGTCAACATATGGGGCTTGTCTTAACGCATAATGTGGGTATATTTAATGTTATATTTAATTATGTTGTAAACGGCTAACAGCATAAGGCTCTACGTCAACATATGAAACGAAACTGGGGAGAGACTTTTTGATCCTCCACCTCATCTGTTTTGTCCACTGTGACAACATCTTCTTTGTTTTTAAATAAATGGTCATGTTTTAAAAAAAACTGGCTTTCGTCGCTTTTCTCCATGATTGAAAACGGATCTGTCGTTGTGACGCACGCGCGGCTTCGCTGTCGACAGTGTCGCAAAATGACGCATGCGCAATGTGAGGGACTACGATCCCCCAAAGGACTACCATCGTGTAGCGACAGCGTGTTCGTGTTCGTGCAAACAGCCTCCTGTCATTGTTAACAATAAGGCCTTTGGGTCAGTTAAGAGCAAAGTTCTTTGCAAACGCTGACATGTAGAGAATACGGTCATTCATTTACCACCATTAATGGACTGAGTAAACCGCCAGAAAGCAGTTTACTGTCTCTTTGCAAAAACTGAATATCCGCAACAGAAATTCAAAGGAAATTGTAGTAAAGCTTGGCTTGCAGCAACCGTGTCGCCATCTAGTGGACATTTGTAGTCAATGATAGAAAACAAGGACAGAAGATAATGATGCCATAGAAGTTGAAAGTGTAGAACTCAAACAATAGAAAATACGCCAGTACAGTCAACAACACTTTGTATTTGTTTGATTGTTGTAGCACTATTTTCAATATGGTTCTGGAAAAACTGTAAAGTACTTGCTGGGGCTGATTTAAAGGAGTTGCCAGATCTGGGGCAGATTTGGCCCATATTCAGCTGCCATCTGGCAACCCATTTGATCGGGGCCAGATTTGTGCCAGACCCTGCATCTGTCTGGTGTATCGTTGCTATTAGTCTGAGCTGTGGTTCAGAGGAGTCTAACTGATGACTGACCATAATGAAAACTAAAGCCAAGCCTAAACCCAGGGTAGAGTGTGTGAGTGAATGTGGTCTGGACTCTGTGCAGGAGGGTCATTGTGTCAGAGATGCTGCAGAAGGCCAGAGTTCCTGCCCTGTGATCCACATACACTCCTATTCTGGAGCTGGCCACTAGAGGGAGTTTAGTCTCCTCGTTACTGTGTCTGAAAGAGTAAGCAGATTTGGAGAAGTCCAGGCTCCAGGACTGATCGTTGCATCCAAAGCCACATTCATGGCCGTGTCCTTACCTGCTGATGTCTTTTGTAGGAGACGGTGACGGAGACCTCCTCCCCACTCCACTCCACCTCCCAGTAGCAGCGTCCACACGTCCCCTCTCTGCCCAGCACCTGCTCCCAGACGTCAAAGCGGTCGGGGTGAGAGGGGTAGGACTGGTACTCGTCACAGTGTGTCACCCTCCTGTTGCCCTCAGACAGGCAAAGCTCCCTGTGCGCCGTGTTTGGGTCCAGTGTCAAAGGTCGGGAATCTGGAGGGGAGGGCACAAAAGAGATGGGTGTGTCTTCATCACACACCCACACACACACATATACAGCATAAACATACATACTAGCAAACACACACACACACATATACAGCATAAACATACATACTAGCAAACACACACACACACATATACAGCATAAACATACATACTAGCAAACACACACACACACACACTCACACACACTCACACACACACACACACACACACACACACACACACACACACACACACACACACACACAGAAACCTTAAGTTTACCTTCCATGTCTATTCTTCATAACAGTTTACTAAAGTTTTTGAGTGCAAAGTAATCCTCGTTACGGCAGGCTATCAGGTGTGTGTAGCTTACATTGTAATAACTCGTCTCCCCTCTATGCTGATGGTGATACCAAGGCTCTTAACCTGTTTGGAAACAGGTATGGTGGCTTCAGCAGTGAGTGAACAGATATCCGTTTATATTTAGTGAGGAGCAGCTCAGTTTCACTACTGTTGAATTGTAGGTAGCTGTTTGCCATCCATATCTGTACATCATGGAGACAAGCAGTGAAGGTACTGAGGGGAGAGCAGAAGTGGGCCTAGTGAACGCATGAAGCTGTCTATCGTCCACATATTAGGCTGACAGGTCTTTCTGAAGTTATTTGCGTTTCCGCTCATCATTCGCTTGCAGTTGGCTGTTCTCAACTGTCGATGTTGTTGACTCGTGGCTCGCCGGCACGCTCCTCTGTTGAGAATCATGGTTGTAATACAGTGGTGTGGTGTCCCTCTGTTGAGAATCATGGTTGTAATACAGTGGTGTGGTGAACATGTGTTGAGAATCATGGTTGTAATACAGTGGTGTGGTGAACATGTGTTGAGAATCATGGTTGTAATACAGTGGTGTGGTGAACATGTGTTGAGAATCATGGTTATAATACAGTGGTGTGGTGAAAAATGTGTTGAGAATCATGGTTGTAATACAGTGGTGTGGTGAACATGTGTTGAGAATCATGGTTGTAATACAGTGGTGTGGTGAACATGTGTTGAGAATCATGGTTGTAATACAGTGGTGTGGTGAACATGTGTTGAGAATCATGGTTATAATACAGTGGTGTGGTGAACATGAAGCAGTTTTGCAACAACAAGTGTCATGAGGTCCGTCTGCAGGAGTGAGTGTCTTGTTGGGTCAAACAGACCAAGGTCAGTCTTCGAGGCCTACGTGCAGAGAGGCCTGTGTGCACAGACGGAGGCCTAATTACCAGGCAGAGAGGCCTGTGTGTAGGGAGGAAGGTCACACAGTTTCCACAGGTGCAGGCTCACAGAGACAGCCACATATTAATTAAAATGTTTATGCATAAGGGGATGCAGAATTCATCAGAGAGCAGGTAGAAGTTCCCACGAAAGAGCCATGCCATCATAACCGGGAGGGGTAAAACTACTGATAAGGACACAGCTGCTCGGCATCTTGAAAGATGTTTTGGCAATTAGTGAGCAGAATATTCTGGTTGGTTCAATTTGGATAAGTTTTAGGCTTTTGATTGGAAAAGCATAGTGACGGAATATGCCCTTTAAATAGTTAGTGCGCTGGGTTTTTGACAGAGCTGCTCCATGGACCACCACTCTAGATTTGAATGAAATGTCTGCAGGATTGAATAAAACTTTAGTTCATCGCATTCAGTCTTCTGACTCTGATTGAGTATTAACTCTAAGATTTGAAGAGGTTGTTTTCGCTACAACACCTCCTCGTGCCAGTGGCATGTTCATCTAGTTACTGGGTGCCAGTGGCATGTTCATCTTGTTACTGGGTGCCAGTGGCATGTCCCTCCTCGTGCCAGTGGCATATACTTCCTGATGCCACATGCTGATTAAAAGGTGAACCCCTTCTCACAGGCAGAGTGTGCACAGGTAGTGCTGGTAGTCCATCCAATCATGTCATCTGGGATCAATAAAGTGATTGGACTGGCTTTTTACAGCCCTGCAGCTGCCACAGATAACAGATTTTTTTTTTTTTTGTCAATTTATTCATTGCTATCAGGATGATAAGAGGATTTCAATAAACGTAACAAAAATGCTTCTGAAATAAATCACACACACACAACAAGAAAAAGAGTGCATTAGTGCACATGTGATCTGAACTCTGGCCTTCGACCGCTTCTGACACAATGACCCTCCTGCACGGAGTTCCTGCCCTGTGTTCCACATACACGACTATTCTAGATCTGGCCACTAGAGGGAGTTCGGTCTGTTTGTTATTGTGTCTGAAATAGGAGCAGGATCTGAAGAGGAACAGCCTCCAGGACTGATCATTCCACCCAAACACTCACTCATCACCCTGTCCTTTCCTGCTGCTTTCATATGAGACTGCTGATTCAACCCAACCACTCCACTCAACAGCCCAGCAGTACCATACAGATACACCCTCTCTACACAGCACCTGATTCAACCCAACCACTCAACTCAACAGCCCAGCAGTACCATACAGATACACCCTCTCTACACAGCACCTGATTCAACCCAACCACTCCACTCCACTCAACTCAACTCAACAGCCCAGCAGTACCATACAGATACACCCATTCTACACAGCACCTGATTCAACCCATCACATCTCTCTGGATGATCAGGATATGACTGGAGCTCATCTCTCCTCTCCACCCTCCTGTTCCCCTCAGACAGATGGAGGGTTCTGTATGCTGTGTTTGGATCCAGTGTGAAGTGACAGGAGTCCGATGGAGGAGAAGACAAGGGTTTCTGGGGTTGAGATACAGCAGGTTTTTCATTGGATGATCATTTGAGTTCATTGAGTGTGTGGGTGTCAGTGTGTTTGTGTGTGATGACTCTTTGTTGTTGTTGTTGTTGTTGTTGTCTGGCCATCGTCAGAAGTCCCAACCCAGTAGCACCAGGAATGTAACATGTTGTCCTGCGTACGACTGAGATTGTTACCTTGGAAGCCTGATAAAGTGCAGGACTGATGAATGACAACGAGAGGGAGAGTTGTGTGCACACACCTATGCACTTTGTATGACACCATGTAAGAAATACTGAATCAGTTGAATTTCACTTATTTATTTATCCACCCACCAGAGATAAGAGTACATTAGGAAACATTTAATGCCAGTCTATAACTGAACTGAATATGTTTATTCACCATTTTGCACCAGAAACATTTTAAAACATACTGGTCTCATTATAACGGTATTAATAAAGAAACACAGAAACACATTTCATTGGGGGTCAATTGTTGGATGAATACAGTCTCATTCAGATTTACTGTCATGGTACATAAAATTGTGATTGTCATATAAAACCAGATATCAGAACATGTATGCAATAACAGAGGGACTAAACACTTGGGAGAGTGAGGTTATGCAACACAGAGCTCATCAAAACCTTTCACACACAATGTCTTATTTCTGCTGTGGTGATACTGCATGTGTTACAGCAGAGGTCTAGAGGTACAGATATTGTAATAGCTGGGGTCCAGAGATGGGGGAATGGCTTCAGTCGGTTGTTGTCCCCAAGATCAAAGATTCTCAGGCCCAGCTGCTAGATCCTTACGTGTGAGTGATGTGTGTGTGTGTGTGTGTGTGTGTGTGTGTGTGTGTGTGTGGATCCTTACGTGTGAGTGATGTGTTAAATGATGTGATGTGTGAGATGTATGTGCTAACAGCATCTAGACATGTCAGTCACAGCAGCTTCACTGATGTATCAGAATAATAAACCGTAAACCCAGGGTGGAGTGTGTGAGTGAATGTGGTCTGGACTCTGTGCAGGAGGGTCATTGTGTCAGAGATGCTGTAGAAGGCCAGAGTTCCTGCCCTGTGATCCACATACACTCCTATTCTGGAGCTGGCCACTAGAGGGAGTTTAGTGTGTTTATTATTCTGACTGAAAGAGGAGCTGCTGCTGTAGAGGAACAGACTCCAGGACTGATCATTATATCCAAACCTACACTCAATACCTCCTCTCCTGCTGATGCTTTTATATGAGACTGATATATAAACCCCCCACTCCCCACTCCACTCAACCTCCCAGTAGCAGCGTCCAGACACACCCTCTCTACACAGCACCTGATGATGATAATCAAATCTCTCTGGATGATCAGGATATGACTGGACCTCATATCTCATCTTCACCCTCCTGTTCCCCTCAGACAGATGGAGGTTTCTGTGTGCTGTGTTTGGATCCAGTGTGAAGTGGCAGGAGTCTGATGGAGGAGAAGACAGGACAAAGGTCTCTTAGGTTAACATCTCACTGAGTGACAGAATAAGTAAATGTTAATTTGAGTGTGTGTGTGTGTGTGTGTGTGTGTGTGTGTGTGTGTGTGTGTGTGTGTGTGTGTGTGTGTGTGTTTGCACTTCCCATGTATACTCAAGGACGTTGTGTTACCCAGACACACACGCATACACACCCAGACACACACACACACATACACACCCAGACACACACACACATACACACCCAGACACACATACATACACACACACACACACACACACACACAGACACACACAGACACACATACACACCCAGAAACACACACACCCAGACACACACACACAACCAGACACACAGACACACACACCCAGACACACACACATACACACACACACACACACACAGCGTCGGAAATACACGAGGGCAAAGGGCAAAACTGCCCCTAAGAAATATAATTTTGCCCCTGATATCACTAGGAGAGGGGCAAAAAATGCCCCCATAATTTCCTCTAATAACAATTTAATGAACTTGTCAAAAACATCGTAGCCTATATGACCCGGTCCAGTTGCCATAAAATGTTTTAGATGTTCGCCTTGACTGATTGTTGCGTGTGCGTGAAGAACCGAACATTCTAAACAAATGTTATAAATGGAGCGCTTCTTAATCAGACCTGTGACTGCGAGTGTGAGGAGAAATGAGGATCAGCAAACACACAGTGTGTTTACATGATGGTATAATTCGAATCTTTGCTTAGTCGGACTATGCTTTCTTTCGAGGGTAGGTGCTATTATCCCAATATACATGGCAGTGAATAAATCGAATCATTGGCCGAAAGCATGTCATATCCGATACGATAGGTAGCGCTGTTTTTATTACAACTAGTGGTGATACAGCCCTTTCCGCTTGACCTCTTCACCACTACCAATAACAACAACAGTTGATTGAGCATGAATCGCGTCTGTTCATCGGTCCAGAAATGCGTGTTGCCTCTTGGGTTGTCTCCGTCACCATCTCAGGTTCCAAAAGATAACATTTTCATTCGAAAAATGGAAGCTAGATTGGCTTGGGGTGGAGGATGACGACGACGAGAAAAAGACGCACATTTTTTTCAAGGCACGTCGGATTGATTTGTGGACAACGAGTTGCCAAATCTTTGTCAATCCAGCACAGGCACACTGATTTCATCAAGGGGAGCGAAAACATAAAGAAATACATGGCCGTTTGTCACCAGGCGCCAAGCAACACGCCATCGCCTACGGTGAATGATAACTAGTAATAATATTTTGTTTTATTATTTAGTTCGGTTTAGCTAGTTAAACGTTAGTGCGTTAGCTACAAAGGCTTGCTTGCAAGCAAGCTAACTAGTCCCATCTGTATTTCCTGTACTATGGTAGGTACATGATTTAAAGGTAACAAAAAAAAAATCAATAAATATAATAAGTTATTATTATAAAAAAGAAAGACAATACTTATAATTGTTAATAGTTGTTTAAAAAATGTTATAATAATAAATAACCACAAAGAAATAAGAATACAATTGAATATGATTGTCTGATTTATGTTTTCTGTTTGTTTTTTGTTCAAAAAATCTAAGAAAACACTTTGAATTTGTAGAGTACTGCTTAATAGTCTTATTATTGCCTTTTGATGACAATCCCCATATACTCTAACCCTAAATAAGTATGTTTATTATTTTGAACATAGTTAAATGATATTTCACAAGTTTAAAAAAGTGCCCCCAATTTTATTTTAAATGCCCCTGGATTTCAGTCAGTGGGGGCAAAAATTGCCCCCTGAAAAATATGTAAATTTCCTACCCTGCACACACACACACACACACACATGCATACACTCACAGCCACACACACACACACATTTACACACCCAGACACACACACACACACACCCAGACACACACGCATAGACACCCAGACACACACACACACACCCAGACACTCACACACACAAACCAGACACACACGCATACACACCCAGATACATAACCAGACACACACACACACACACACCCAGACACACACACACACCCAGACACACAAGCATACACACTTAAACACACACACACACAGACACATACACATACACACCCTGACACTAACACATACTGTACACACCCAGACACACACTCACACACACACACCCAGACACACACTCAGGCACACACACCCAGACACAAACACACATACAGACACACACCAAAACCAGACAAACACGCATACCCACCCAGACACACACCCAGACACACACACATACGCACACGCACCCAGACACACACACACACACAGACACACACGCATACTCACACAGACACACACACATACGCACACGCACACGCATACACACCCAGACACACACACATACACACCCAGACACACACACACACACACCCGGACACACACACACACACACACACACATACACACGCACACACACACACACACATACACACATGCATACAGACACACACGCATACACTCACAGCCACACACACACATTTACACACCCAGACACACACAAACACACATACACACACACCCAGACACACACGCATAGACACCCAGACACACACACACACACCCAGACACACACACACACACACCCAGACACTCGCACACACACACAATCCAGACACACACGCATACACACCCAGACACACAACCAGACACACACACACCCAGACACAAACGCATACACACACGCATACACACCTAGACACACACACATACACACACACACACAAAAGCATACACACCTAAACACACACACACAGACACATACGCATACACACCCTGACACTAACACATACTGTACACACCCAGACACACACTCACGCACACACACCCAGACACACACTCAGGCACACACACCCAGACACAAACACACATACAGACACACACCAAAACCAGACACACACGCATACCCACCCAGACACACACCCAGACACACACACATACGCACCCAGACACACACACATACAGACACAAACCAAAACCAGACACACACGCATACCCACCCAGACACACACCCAGACACACACACATACGCACACGCACCCAGACACACACACACACACAGACACAGACACACACGCATACCCACACAGACACACACACATACGCACACGCATACACACCCACACACACACACAGACACAGACACATACGCATACACACCCAGGCTCAAACACACATAAACACGTGGAACTGCTCCTTATCAGCAGTTATAGGAAGCATGATGGTCTGGAAAAGATGGTTTTCCTCTACCCATGAACTATCACAGCCATAATGAAATGTTGAACTGCTTAAACATGTAGGACCATGTGACTGCTACTGAAACTTGACTTGTGATTTGGAATAAAGTAAACTGTATAAAATGTGTTTGTGTCAAACTCACATTGTAGGAAATCCTCTCTGGTTGTAGGTTCAGGAGGCAACATAGCCTGGACTTCAGTCACTTTTGAGAGAGAAAGAATTATATTAGAAACAACACTGACTGGTGTAAATGTCAACATTGCATCAACCTTCTGTTTTTATGATGGCAGTAAATGTGTTCTCTTGTTGAGGGACATTATGAGTGTCCAGCTTCTTCAACCTTAAAGACCCTCTTAAGACAAGTAAACATGGAGACACCTGCAGAGTATCTCAGCTTCACTGACATACAAAGGATATGTTACAAATATGTGACATTGAGAAATACAGGTTCCTGAAGTTCACCATGACATTTAGCGTATTAGTACATTCCAGAGGGAAAGTATAGTAAGTCAGATTAACCTGATGCAGATATTTTCATGACTTCCTCTTTGCAGAAATTCTCCAGCTGCGTCTTTAGTGAGGAGACAGATTTCTTCACAGCCTCAAAAGAGAGGCCTTGGTTCACAGAGATGCAGGATAAGTCTTTAGACTCAGGTGCTTCACTGACTGACTGGAAAGTCTAAATAGACACACAGAGATAGAGAGAAAGAGAGAGAGGATGAAGAGATGAGAAAAGCTACATTCTCAAAATAAAGCATCCACGTATAAGTAAGTTGTAAGTTTAAATGTACAATCTGTATTTACGTAATGACAAGTAAAGTTGATACAGTTGATCTGGAAACTTTTTTGTTAACTGTAACTAAAAGCTTCAACCATTACAGTGCACACGGGACTCTTAAGTTAGATATTATCCTCTGATGTTTGAGATGTGAACTAAATGTAACATTATGAGTATCTGAGTGCAGCCTAAGCCTAACCTGGATATCATCCTTTGATGTGTGTGTGCAGCATCTGGATGTGGCTTCCAAATTATTGTGTTATGAAGGACAGTCTTGGCAGCTAAGATGCGTTCTCTAGGGGTTTGTCTGATGTTAGCAGTGTCCCTCCTCACAACGTACCCTAAAGGCCGACCTCAAGCAGATGGGTCCCCCCTTATGTGCCGTGGTTCTGCTTAAGGTTCCTTCCTGATTAACAGGGAATTTTTCCTTGCCCCTGTTGCCATTGTGCTTGCTCTAAGGAGGTTCAGGTGTGTGTGTGTGTGTGTGTGTGTGTGTGTGTGTGTGTGTGTGTGTGTGTGTGTGTGTGTGTGTGTGTGTGTGTGTGTGTGCACTGCTCTCTCAAGCTGACTAACTGCTAGTGGGGTTAGCCCATGTGGTGATTCCTTAAGTTGAAGTTTTTTGGTTGATGTTATGAATCCCAAATGAATTCAACACAAATGGTTGACCAAATGCCACTGGTTTGCCTTGACCTACATGTGGCCTGACCAAAGAGGCAGAGTGGCAGGCACCTGTGCACCTCAAGTGCCTCAAAACAAACTGTGAGCCATGATGTCAGGGCAGATGTGCTTTTATCAATGAACCACAGGTAGTGACATCACTCAAGCCCCACCTGTCAGTCAGTGTTCTTCCTACCATGTGACCTAACCTGTCCTAACAATAGCCAAAATGATTTTGAACAGTTTTCTGAAGAATGAAAATGTCTTCATCATGTTGAAATGTTTTGGGTGATAAATACCAAACATTCTTTACAGACACTGAAACTGCATGGGGTAAGTTATCTGTTCAAAGTGCTATAGACTGTATGATTATGATCAGAAGAAAAAGGATCAATCTGGATATGCAAAAAAAATAGTCTGGAAATGTAGAGATCCTTGAAGGAAATGTAACAATATCTAAATTGAATTAAAATTTCCACCTAGGAATATATTCAACATAAATCAGGGCCCTCAAATATTCTGTGCACTAACAATCCATCATCAACAGTTACCTTGAGGAAATGGATATCATCCTCTGTGTGTGAAAGCTGCTCCAGCTCAGCATCTCTCCTCTTCAACTCAGCAATCTCCTGCTCCAGTCGCTTCAGGAGTCCTTCAGCCCGACTCACCTCAGCCTTCTCCTGATCTCTGATCAGCTCTTTCACCTCAGAGCACCTTCTCTCAATGGAGCGGATCATCTCAGTGAAGATCCTGTCACTGTCCTCCACTGCTGTCTGTGCAGAGCTCTGTTAGGAGACACACAAAGAGGAAGGGGTCCATCTAAAGCAGCCCACTCACTCAGCTCCTCCACACAGCCTGGTACCCACAGTGTGGCTCAGAGGAGCTGGGAAGTGGCTCAGCATTACAGACTCCTGACTGGCTGACTAGAGGAGAGCCCTGATTGAGCCTGAAATGGCTCCTCCAGCAGCCAGCTGTTGTCCTCCTCTCCTCTGGTCAGTACTCACCTTGAGAGTCTCCACAGCCTTCCTCAGATCCTGCAGCTCCTTCTCTCTCTCCTGGATTCTCTGCTGGATTTTACTCTGGGTCTCCCCCAAGTGTGTCTATGTTGAAGGAATACATCACATCCACAACAAACAGTTATGGTGGCATCATACTATTAGCATTGTCTGATAGCATTCCTGAAAGAACAAGCTGTTTAAGCTACTGACCCTGACTGAGAGGTGATCTGTAGTGTTGCTGAATAGCCTATTGGTGAGACGCTGTTTCATTACAAGGCTTGAGAAAAACACACAAAATATGTCTTTGTGGAGCAAAACAGTGAACCATACATGCAGTAAATCTTTGTTTAATCATATTGATAGTTTCTCATGTGGAGTTGATAGTGATGTCCAACACACCCTCACTGAGTGACCTGTGACCTCTAGGCAGTTGATAACCATGTAATGTCATTCAGTCATAGTGTCAACCACTCAGGACCCTACAAAATGCCATTTCAGCACCCTAATCACTGGGCTCATCTGAGAGGACTGGGCAGCAATATTGCAGGCAGAAAGCATGATGTGGCCATTTTAATATAAATTACTGTTAAATAAGAGTAGTATTACAGAGTGCCCACAAACAAAACATATTAAATGGTCATTTAGGCTTTTTATGTTATATTATTTAGATACAGTTCGTATGTAACAGAAGATTCTCTGTCTGATTTCTGTTTTTAAAATGTTATAGCTATTAGAATTTAATTAGACTGTGTTTTCATTCCTGTATGAGAATGCTGACAGTCTGAAGTTAACCATCTGGTTTTCCAACTTCATTAGACAGGTGTGTTTTGATGTCATTGTTCTTCTCTCTCTGCCTCACGCTATAATAACCTAAACAGGATGAATCTATAGCCTGTCTTTCCTTCCAGTTGGAAACCCAATAGCCAAGTCCTACCACACAAGTCCAATCTATCGCCAAGAGAACTCCTGTCCTTACCTGTTTCTCTTTCCTCCCTGCAGAGGCTGACACGGTGTCATGGCCTTTGTGTTCATCCACCAGACAGAGCCAACAAACACAACTTTGGTCCGTACGACAAAATATCTCCAGAGGCTTCTCATGTTGGGTGCAGATCCTCTCCTGTAGCTGGCCAGTGGCATCAACCACCTTGTGTTTTCGCCCAGGGTGTATGTCATTGTGAACTTTGTAGTGAGTTTCACAGTATGAAACCAGACATTCCAGACAGGACTTCACAGCTTTGATTTTTGTCCCAGTGCAGACGTCACCCTCCACATCTCCAGGTCCAGCAGTACATGGAACAGGAGCAGCAGCTTGGATTCTCGTCTTCTTGATCTGTTCCACAAGTTCAGCAACAATACTATTTTTGTTTAAAACGGGTCTTGGGGTGAACGTCTGTCTGCAGTGCAGCCGCTCCCATAACGCGCACTACGCGCTGTGCGTAGGGCACCAAGTCCTGAGGGGGCACCAAAAATAGGCAACTGAAAAATCATCATAGTTATAATAATTATAATCCGATATTATTTCAGTATATAAATATTAGGCACCTTTTAGGCATGTATATCACAAAACAGGCAGAACAAGAGATATATTTAATTGCTCAAAAAAAGTTACGATGGTGCCCCCCCCCAAAAAAAACCATATACACCCTCAACTTCCCAAGCTCGCCTCTGGTGCCCTTTCCTATCTCAGTGGCATGACGAACTTTGACAGTGGGTTAGGTGAACTTTTCGGAAATGGTCTCAAAAAGACAACAGGAGTCTGAAACTGCGAGATGATGCCCGTGCATCACTTTCAGGTAAGTTCATGTTTAATCATTGTTAAATACGGGAAATGTGCTGCTAATTTAATGGTTAGCCTATGCATACACCTCGAACTAGCTGACGTTATTGCTAATGTTGGCACACTCAAATATGAGTCATTCCACGCCAAACGTACCAATTTAAGGACATTTCCCCACTCGACCGTCTCAGATTTGGCTGAAAAAATTCAAGGTCGTTCATACACTTCTTAATAGGTATAGTCCCAAATATTAGCTCTCTACTCCCAACAGTTTTGTCACAAAAATATGTTTTAGGGGGGAGGGGGTGCCTGTACTTAAGACGCTTTTTTAGCAGCGTTTTCTGAAGAGCCATTTTCAAATTGCTATTACTAGAAAAGTATTTAAGCTAGCTCCTTCAAACTTTCCAAATTTTACTCTACACTTTGTTGCAGCATATGTGAAGGCCTGTGGGAAGCTCAATGTTAAAGCTATAAAAAAAACATGTCCCTATGTGAGGAATGGTCTGGAAGATATTAAAGCTTGAAAATGGATGAAAACACATTTTGTGCAATTTTTGGCATGCTATAGCAAAACAAATTACACCATTTACCAACATGAAACAATTTTCTTTTGGAAAGATTAGATATTTGTTCTTAACATATCAGAAATTTGTGATGTTGTTCTGCCTCGTTTTCTCAAAATATTTTTTTGAAAATATGGGATTTTTGTACACGCCCCTCAATGGCCTATGGACGCATATTCAAATGGTAACAAAAGGTACGTTTATAACAGAGCTTAAACTGCGTTTGTGTATAAAATCTGTGTATAATGTCAAGTCTTTAGCTTTAACATTGAGCTTTCCACAGGCCTTCAAAGATGCTGCAACAGAGCGTAGAGCACCCCCTCACCCCTAAAACATCCTTTGTGACAAAACTATTGGGAGTAGAGAGCTAATATTTGGGACTATACCTATTAAGAAGTGTATGAAGAACCATCATAATCATAAAGGAGTTATGCTTAGGGCACCAAAATGGCTAGCAGCGGCACTGTCTGTCTGCACTGGGGGCAGCTGTAGACTCCCTTCTGATCTTCCCGATCCCAGCAGCTCGTAATGCAGCCCACACAGTAAGTGTGTCCACAGAGAATAGTTACCGGATAATTCAGTATATCAAGGCAAATCGGACATGTAAAAAGTTCGTAGTTACTTGGAGCCGCTTCTGCCATTCTTCGTTTGTGCTGTGTAACACTTCACAGGTCTTCACGTGGTTTCGTTTCGCCTGAAGTCGGTGCATAATAACACATGGGGCTCGACGTCATCACAACAACAGAATATTTAAAGGGACCGCGATCCCGGAACAGTCATACTTACCTGTATAACACATTACCTAAATTACATGAAACAACAGTGTGTAGAACCACACTAAGAACAAGGGTGAATTATGAAATCACATTCACTACACCTCATTGCTTTTGCAGCAAGCTCTGGAAATTCTGTCTGGCAACTTATCCAGAACTTAAGTCATATGAAAATCACGCAACATCCGTTGCATGTACTCAAGGCTTGGCATTAAAAAAAATGTGATGCGTCTCCATATGCCGCAATAGTTTTGACGGCTTCATGGCTTCATTTGACAGTAATGTTGAACACACTAAACACAGTGGTACCTCCTCTCCTGCTCCGTCTGTCTTCACTGTAAATCCGCATTTGATGTATTCCTCATTGTGTTTTCTTTTTTGACTTTGTTTCCCTGTATCCTGTGAAGGTATAGCTTTGTTGGCAGCCTGTCCTTGTCCCTCTATCGTGGCAGCCTGTCCCTCTGCCGTGGCAGTCTGTCCCTCTGTCACTCTCCTTACTAAAAACCGATCCATTGGTGCTTCTGACCAGCTAACTCGACGTTAGAACGAAATTTTAGCTAAGGACAGTAGATAACTTCAGTCGTTCACCAAAAGTATTACTTTTTCGACTAAACTTCAAAAGTACCCGTAGGCTATGCTTAACTGCAGAAGTTTGTCAACTTCGCGGGCGAGACTGTACGTTATGAATAATATGTGTATGGCGTTAGGGACACAATGCATTAACATTAGCAAAGCACAGGCTACCATAGACTGCATAGGTGCAAGGCTACATTCTGTCAGCGTGAATCTCCTTAATATTATTTTAGACATATTTATCTTATTTTAGATATTGTTCAAGATAGTCAAGAGTAATCTGGACATGTGTTGAAATATCAAAGCGAATTTATAAAAATAAAAAAAATCAATGGTGAACTGATCAACATAGGCTCATGTCGCAGACCCCCTGCAATGCCGTCGCGGACCACCAGGGGGCAGCGGACCCCCGGTTGAAAACCCCTGCTGTATTGTATTGTAACTGTATTGAAAAGAACGGGATGCTTTTCATCCTTTCCAGGACCTGGTTGTGTATGTCCGAGGCTATCTCCGAAATCCGGCGACTTACTGTGTCGTTTGAAAGTGGTACTGTCAAGAGTTTTTTCGCAGCATCTTCCCCAATCATCTTGCGGCACATATAAAGAAATATAAAGAAAGATTGAAAATAGTAGCGATCCTGGCACAGCGGCCACAAGCAGCATTCACTCACAGCTCTCAGGCTCCGCCCACACACTCAGTCTGTGCACAAAACAGGAAGAGAGAGAGAGAGAGACTGTGTGAGAGAGCGAGAGAGGGAGAGAGAGAGAAGGGCTGACTCAGTGCTGAATATGTTGAGCTTCACTGATCATTTAATATACTGCCCCCCCCCAACACACACACTGATCATTTAATATACTGACCCCCCCCCACACACACACTGATCATTTAATATACTGACCCCCCCACACACACACACTGATCATTTAATATACTGACCCCCCCCCCACACACACACTGATCATTTAATATACTGACCCCTCCCAACACACACACTGATCATTTAATATACTGACCCCCCCCCCAACACACACACTGATCATTTAATATACTGACCCCCCCAAGACACACACTGATCATTTAATATACTGACCCCCCCCCCACACACACACTGATCATTTAATATACTGACCCCCCCAAAACACACACTGATCATTTAATATACTGACCCCCCCCCCCCCCCCCCAACACACACACTGAGCATTTAATATACTGACCCCCCAACACACACACTGATCATTTAATATACTGACCCCCCCCCCCCCCAACACACACACTGAGCATTTAATATACTGACCCCCCAACACACACACTGATCATTTAATATACTGACCCCCCCCCCCCACACACACACTGATCATTTAATATACTGACCCCTCCCAACACACACACTGATCATTTAATATACTGACCCCCCCCCAACACACACACTGATCATTTAATATACTGACCCCCCCAACACACACACTGAGCATTTAATATACTGACCCCCCCCCCCCCCCCCCCCAACACACACACTGAGCATTTAATATACTGCCCCCCCCCCAACACACACACCAAGAAAAAGAGGGCACATTGAATGCCAGTTTATAACTTTTTATTCAACATTTTGCACCAGAAACATTTTAAAACATTATAACGGTATTAATAAAGAAACATAGAAATACATTTCATTGGGTGTCAATTGTTGGATGAATAGTCTCATTAAGATTTACTGTCATGGTACATAATATTGTGGTTGTCATATAAAACCAGATATCAGAACATGTATGCAATAACAGAGGGACTAAACACTTAAGAGAGTGAGGTTATGCAACACAGCGCTCATCAAAACCTTTCACACACAATGTCTTATTTCTGCTGTGGTGATACTGCATGTGTTACAGCAGAGGTCTAGAGGTACAGATATTGTAATAGCTGGGGTCCAGAGATGAGGGAATGGCTTCAGTCGGTTGTTGTCCCCAAGATCAAAGATTCTCAGGCCCAGCTGCTAGATCCTTACGTGTGAGTGATGTGTGTGTGTGTGTGTGTGTGTGTGTGTGTGTGGCCCAGCTGCTAGATCCTTACGTGTGAGTGATGTGTGTGTGTGTGTGTGTGTGTGTGTGTGTGTGTGTGTGTGTGTGTGTGTGTGTGTGTGTGGCGCAGCTGCTAGATCCTTACGTGTGAGTGATGTGTGTGTGTGTGTGTGTGTGTGTGTGTGTGTGTGTGTGTGTGGCCCAGCTGCTAGATCCTTACGTGTGAGTGATGTGTTATATGATGTGTGAGATGTATGTGCTAACAGCATCTAGATCTAGTCACAGCAGCTTCACTGATGATCCATAACTACGAAGCCAAAACCCAGGGTAGAGTGTGTGAGTGAATGTGGTCTGGACTCTGTGCAGGAGGGTCATTGTGTCAGAGATGCTGTAGAAGGCCAGAGTTCCTGCCCTGTGATCCACATACACTCCTATTCTGGAGCTGGCCACTAGAGGGAGATCAGTGTGTTTATTATTGTGATAGAAAGAGGAGCTGCTGCTGCGGAGGCCCAGACTCCAGGACTGATCATTATATCCAAACACACACTCATTACCCCCTCCTCTCCTGCTGATGCTTTTATATGAGACTGATATAAAAAACCCCCACTCCCCACTCCACTCAATCTCCCAGTAGCAGCGTCCAGACACACCCTCTCTACACAGCACCTGATACCACCCATCAAATCTCTCTGGATGATCAGGATATGACTGGACCTCAGCTCTCTTCTCCACCCTCCTGTTCCCCTCAGACAGATGGAGGGTTCTGTATGCTGTGTTTGGATCCAGTGTGAAGTGACAGGAGTCTGATGGAGGAGAAGACAGGACAAACTTAGGTATTTATATGTGTTAGGTGTGTGTGTGTGTGTGTGTGTGTGTGTGTGTGTGGGGGGGGTGAGAGAGAGATAAACTCACATTCTAAAGGGGGGGGGGGGGGGGGGTGTGTGTGTGTGTTGGGGGGGGGTGTTGTTATTTCATATGAATCTTTACGTGTGGGTGATGACATTTCTTTCTGTGATTTTTTTCTGTGAGGGAATGTTTCACATATAACTGAGATTTGTTTATGTGTCTGTGATTCTTTACATGTTTGTGCAGGTGTACACGTGTGAGTGTCTGTATTCAAAAGTTCAAAAATGAGCATGGTTATGTGTGTGTGTACTTGTGTGTGTGTTTGTCTGAAGAGAGTCCTTTGTATGAATGAATGATGTTGAGTTTGTGTAAGTATTTGGGTTTGTTTCATTTCATTCCTTTGTGTGAGATGAGTCCTTCGTATTGAAGGAACCAGAATTTAAGATTTATAGTTAATAAGGATATGTCATAGTCAATAATTCAATGTATCTTATACCTAGTTGTAATTGTTACTTTTATTTGGACTTAAGTTAGAATGTAATCATTTCTGGTTAGAGAAGAGAGAGAGAGAGAGTCTCATGAATACTGAGGGTGACGCCCCTGGTTCTCAGAGAGCATTTAACAGCGATCCTTCAATGGATAATCAGATAATCTTAGGTGAAGCTCTGTGAGTGAGTGGAACTCAGGCTCTGTCACACACACACACACACACACACACACACACACACACACACACACACACACACACACACACACACACACACACAGACACACACACACACCCACATGGCTTAGGTGAAGCTCTGTGAGTGAGTGGAACTCAGGCTCTGTCACACACACACACACACACACACACACACACACACACACACACACACACACATGGCTTAGGTGAAGCTCTGTGAGTGAGTGGAACTCAGGCTCTGTCTCACAATGGTGGCCACCGTTGTTCAAGATTAAAACCTGTTTCATGACTTACCATATCCAAGACTGGGTCTCATAATATATGGTATAAAATGAATTACCGACAGTTGAGTGATGAGACTGAAGCGAACGGTCGCATAAACAAAACCTCCCGGTCGGTCGGAGTTTATTCCCCAATTTAAATACGTTTGACTTAAAATTTGTGCTCAATAATGATTGAAGGGGAAAAACACAAGAAGAGCAAGGGAAAGTGGACAAAACTGATAAAACAGCGACTGAAGGGGCCATAATGGACGAACGTCGAGAATGTCCTGGTGGTCGCAGCCAAAATACCGCTACGGTGGACATGGAAGGTAACATCGCCGCCATACGTGAAGACATAAGAAATATGGCCAGGGAGATGAAGTCCGAATTGGGCAACTTTCAAAACAGAATCAGAGAAGATTTGAAAAAGGAGCTAACTGTCATACGAGAGGAAATTAAACAGAAGCTGGGCGAAGTGGTAACCGACCTCAAAGCTACAACTGACAGGGTGGATGAAGCAGAGACGCGCATAGCCGACTTAGAAGAGTGGAACGCTGACTTCAAGGAGATGCTGAGTAGCTCCCTACAAACTCAGGAACGCTTACAGATGAAGCTTACAGACATGGAAGCACGCTCGAGGCGAAATAATCTTCGCATTTATGGAATCCCAGAGGGGACTGAGGGAAACAATATTCATCAGTTTATTGATCATTTTATTAAAAAAGAGCTGGAGCCCCTCGCCGAAGCTGAACTTGGCATACAGCGATGCCATAGAGCGCTCGGCCCCCGGCCACCCAATGATGCGCAGCCCAGGTCAGTGATTGCATACTTCCAGGAGTTTAAAACTAAAGAACTGGTGTTACACTCTGCATGGAAGAAGAAGGAGATCTACCACAGCGACAGGAGGATCTACTTCGACCACGACTACCCCGCTGAAACCTTGGCAAAGAGGAAGGAGTATGCTCAAATAAGGAGAATTCTTCGGGAAAAAGGAATACGATTCCAAACACCACCGCCAGCCAAGCTACGAGTCTTCTTCGACGCTGGGCCGATAACCTATGGGAGCGCAGCAGAAGCGGCACGGGACTTAAAGACCAGGGGAATCTCTGTCGAGTTGGTGAAGTCGGCTGATGCGCTACCGGAGAGGATGGGGAGGACCTGGCGGCGAGCGGGAGCTGCACCCAGCCGACAGACCCGCCAAGAGTGGATTAAGGAGAAGCTGCGAGGTTTTCATCGGCAAAGATAGAGTCAGGGGGAACTGGAGTTAACAGACTGACACATGATTGCTCATATTAAACGGCAAGGAATCGGGTAAGCAAGATTACTGCCCAGTCAAGGACATTTATTAACGTCATTTGCTTTAAGGGATGAAACTGTATAACCTTGTTATGTTAGCGTTAAAACTATCTGTTGCTTCGATCTCAACTTCGTCCACCCTACTAAGAGGAATTATTAATATTATTATAAATATATATTTTTTTCTTTTCTTTTCATAGACTGAATATAAGATCATTTTATTATTTTCCTTTTAATTACATTAGCTTGCCCTTAGCTTATAGAGTGAATATAGCTGACCGAATCTGGGTGAGGTTCTGTTAAGACACAAAGTGCACAAAATACACTCACTAAGTAGGGGTATTATAGGTGGCACTGTAGGGGGGCCCTGGGGACTAACTAGACTACTCCCCCCCAAAAAAGAAGTGGTTTTCTACTTCAAAATGGAGCTCTACCTGAGTTCTTTGATATGTTTGTTTGTTTTGTCTCGTATTCACTTGTTGAGTTCATGTTATGGTTCACGTATAGTTCAAGGTTGGTCACCAAAGGTTCATAACTCTTTTTTTTAACTGTGGGTTTAAATGCAATGTCAGGAATATAGGGTGATTACCCTAAATGTAAACGGTTTACACAATCCAATTAAAAGGGGGTAAGGTCATTGCAAAGATGAAAAAGGAAAAGTTGCATGTAATGTTTTGGCAGGAGACCCATCTTAACGACATGGAACATGAAAAGCTAAAAAAACTAGGTTTTAAAAATACTTTTTATTCGTCTTATAAGAAAGGGAAAAGGAGAGGAGTAGCGATACTAATTTCTAACAGAGTGAATTTCCAACTGGTCTCTAAATTTTGTGACAGTGAGGGTCGATATGTCTTTGTTAAAGGATATCTTGACCAGAAAGAAGTAACATTAGTCAATTTGTATAATCCAGCAGGGCAGGACCATTCTTGTATCAGGGAATTTTTTTGATTTGATAGATTCTGAGGCCTCTGGTGTTTTAATATGTGGAGGAGATTGGAAATTTCAGTTACAACCTAAACATGACTCCTCCAATACATTTAAGAGGATAACTCCTAATGCCAGGATAACAAAAAAAAAATGTATGGAGCTAGGACTGATCGGTGTATGGAGGGATTTCCCCCCAAAAGAAAAACAATTCACATTCTGTTCAGCAAGTAAAGGTGTATACTCAAGAATTGACTACTTTTTTACTTACAACTCAGACAGACACAGAATTAAAGATTGTAGGATAGGAGTCAGAGACATATCTGACCACTCAGCTGTTTATTTAACTTTGCACCTGGATAATAAAAAGAAAAATATGCTCTGGCGACTTAATACAAGCATCTTGAATGACAGGACATGCAAGGAACATGTGCAGAAGGAATTTAAAGATTATATGGACAATAACAATAATGGAGAAGTATCGCCAAGTGTTCTGTGGGACGCTGCAAAAGCAGTGATCAGAGGAAAATGTATAGCATTGACCTCACACAGAAAGAAGGAAAGATATAAAAAGCTGTCTGATTTAGAAGAAAATCTTAAAGTTTTAGAGAGGGAACACATCGAAAGTAAGGAACCTTGTATTCTAAACCAAATAAGAAATGTCAGAAAAGAAATAAACGAACTATGTGAGGAAGAATTAGAGAAAAAAGCCAAATTTGCAAAGCAGAGATATTATGAGAATGGACCAAGGGCCCTGAAGCTTCTGGGATGGAGGTTAAGGAAACAACAAGCAGACAGCTCCATATATGAAATTAGGGACCCTGGAACAAAAACATTATGCCATAAATTAGAGGATATTGAACATATTTTTGAAAATTACTATAGAGACTTATATAAGGAACCAAATACAACTAGCCCTCAGCAAATAAATTCATTTCTGGAGTCATTAGATCTACCCTCTATAGGTGAAGAACAGAATAAAGCCCTGATGGCAGAGATTACAATGGAGGAAATAGGGAAAGCAATTTCTAGATTAAAGGCCAACAAAGCTCCGGGGACGGACGGCTTCCCGGGGGAGTGGTACAAGGCCTTTAAGGATGAAATAGTGCCTATGCTTTTTGACTGCTTCAACTATACACTTAAAAAAGGTGAACCACCAAGTACATGGAGGGAGGCAATCATTTCGGTTATTCCTAAAGAGGGGAAGGACAGAAAAGAATGTAGCTCATATAGGCCCATTTCTGTACTCAATATAGACTACAAATTGTATGTGTCAATATTAGTAAAAAGGTTAGAGCATATAATAGTAGAACTAGTGGATCCAGACCAAACTGGCTTTGTGCGTGAAAGACAGACACAAGATAATATTAGGCGGGTGCTACACGTTATCGATCATGTGAATAAGGGGAATATTGGAGCCACAGTGATTAGTTTAGATGCGGAAAAGGCGTTCGATTCGGTTCGCTGGAAATATCTGTACTTGGCGTTGAGAAGATTTGGCTTTAAGGATGATTTTATTAACTGCATAAGAACTCTATACTCCTCACCAAACGCCAGAATAAAGATTAATGGACACCTCTCTCAGGTTGTCAACTTGGAGAGAGGGCTGTCGCCAAGGCTGTCCCCTCAGCCCCGCCCTCTTTGCTTTATTTATAGAGCCCCTGGCACAGTTAATCAGGGATGATGAAGTGATAAAAGGAGTCATGGTTAGAGGTTTAGAGCAGAAGATTTGTCTATATGCAGATGATGTCTTGCTCTTTATTACGACACCAGAGGTCAGCATTCCTAGACTGATGTCCTCGCTAAAAGATTTTGGAGCCTACTCTGGGTATAAATTAAACGTGCAAAAAACACAAACTCTAAGTTATAACTACTCCCCTCAGAAAGACATGCTAAATAGATTTAATTTCAAATGGACCTCATCAGACATTAAGTATCTGGGAATTAAAATACCAAAAGACATTTCCAAAATATATGATAGCAATTATGGCCCCATAAGTAAAAACATCAAGGCAGACATGGACAGGTGGTCCCAATTGCCTTTAGATATGCATAACAGAATAGAAACGATAAAAATGAATGTACTCCCCCGACTTTTGTATTTTTTTCAATCCCTACCAGTTATAGTACCACTGCAAACAATTTAATGAATGGGATAAGTGGATATCAAGATTCATATGGGGGGGTAAAAGACCAAGAATTCAATTCAAAAACACTGCAACTTTCTAAAGAAAAAGGGGGTAGATCTTTACCATGTTTAACAGACTACTACAAGGCGGCACAATTAAGACCACTAGCATGTTGCTGTAATCCAGTGTATATAGCAAAATGGAAAGATTTGGAAACCTCACAGCTAGATATACCGCTGCAATCCATATTGGGTAGCAAAACCTTGTATGGGCAGCATGTTAAAAGTTTTAAATCAATGGACTAAAGTTCCTCTTAGAATCTGGTTTAAGGAATGTAAATCACCACTACTTGAAAGACGATCTAGACTGTTGAGATGGGTCGCTTTTGACCCTGACTTTAGGCCGGCGAGGATTGATGGGAGGTTTAAATACTGGCATAGAATTGGCATCACTTCTTACTGTTCAATTTTATCAAAGGGAGAACTGGATAGTTTTCAGAACATTTCAGAGAAGTATGGTTTAGAAAAACTCGATTTCTTTAGGTATTTACAAACCAGGACCTACTTTAATAAGGAGATTAAATCCAAGGAGACAGGTGATGCCAGTTTAATTGACATATTTATTGACATATATAAAAATATGGACAACAGGAAACTTGTTTCAAGATTATACTCAAGTATTCAATCCAGTAGAAAAACACTCAACAGATAAGGTTAGATTAAAATGGGAGAAAGAATCTGGACTTGTCATTTCAGAGGAGGACTGGTCAAATATGTGCTCTGTGCAGTCCACTTCCACCAGCTCGGGCCTTTGGAGGGAGTTCTGTTGGCGGAATCTGTTTAGATACTTCATAACCCCCAAACTAAAATGTGCACAAACAGGAGAGGCAGAAATGGGTCTATGTTGGAGAAAATGTGGAGAACAGCTGGCAGATCATTTCCATATATTTTGGAGCTGCCCAGCCATTCAGCCATACTGGCAGGTGGTAATACAAACAATACAGACTGTTTTTGGAGATGGACTTGACTGTTCCTTTCCTACAGTTTATTTGGGCAATATCGCAGCTCACCTTTTGGTGCAAGACAAATATTTGTTAAAGATATTACTAGCGGCCAGCAAGAAAGCTGTTACACGAAAATGGCTACAGGCCGAACCTCCAACAGAGACTGACTGGATAGATACTGTAACTGATGTTCAAAATATGGAGAGAATGACTTTCTCGCTGAATCTACGGTCTGATAAATTTTTGCAGTATTGGGAAAAATGGATTATGTTTGTGACCTCACAGAATCATCACTGATCTGTTATTGTGTGAATTGACATTTATTTCCATCATTGTACCATCAGTATAAATGTATAGGTGACCAACTTTTTGTTAATGTATGTATGTATGTATGTATGTATGTCTCATTGTATCTTTGTTTCATTAAAAATAAAGTATAAAAAAAAAAAAAAAAAATGAATTACCACCTCCTATACAGTTAGTATATAGGAGTGTAGAAGTGTTCCAGTGTCTTTGTATGTGAAAGTCTGTAGGTGTGATTGGTTGTATGGGTGTGTGTGAGACACAGACACAGAGAGAGAGGGAGAGAGAGAGAAATACAGAGAAATATAAATGTCTCTTTCTTCCTCTCCTAGTCTAGACTATCTTCGCTGTGGGATGCTGCTGTAGTCTCTCCACCTGATCTACTTGTAGAATCCCTCAGTCTACACCTACTCACCCCAACCACACTGTCATGCATTTGTGTTGTCGTGTGAGATTCTGTGGTGTGAGGGGAGACAGGTGGTGTGAGGGGAGACAGGTGGTGTAAGGGGAGACAGGTGTGTAAGGGGAGACAGGTGGTGGTGTGAGGGGAGACAGGTGGTGTGAGGGGAGACAGGTGGTGTGAGGGGAGACAGGTGGTGTGAGGGGAGACAGGTGTGTAAGGGGAGGTGGTGGTGTGAGGGGAGACAGGTGGTGTAAGGGGAGGTGGTGGTGTGAGGGGAGACAGGTGGTGTGAGGGGAGACAGGTGGTGTAAGGGGAGACAGGTGTGTAAGGGGAGGTGGTGGTGTGAGGGGAGACAGGTGGTGTAAGGGGAGGTGGTGGTGTAAGGGGAGACAGGTGGTGTGAGGGGAGACAGGTGGTGTGAGGGGAGACAGGTGGTGTGAGGGGAGACAGGTGTGTAAGGGGAGGTGGTGGGTTGAGAGCGAGCGCCAAAGCAAGTGCTGCAGCTGATGAGGAGAACTGAGTTTAAATGAAGTGTGTGTGTGTGTGTGTGTGTGTGTGTGCTGATGAGGAGAACTGAGTTTAAATGAAGTGTGTGTGTGTGTGTGTGTGTGTGTGTGTGTGTGTGTGTGTGCTGATGAGAACTGAGTTTAAATGAAGTGTGTGTGTGTGTGTGTGTGTGTGTGTGTGTGTGTGTGTGTGTGTGTGCTGATTAGGAGAACTGAGTTTAAATGAAGTGTGTGTGTGTGTGTGTGTGTGTGTGTGTGTGTGTGTGTGCTGATGAGAACTGAGTTTAAATGAAGTGTGTGTGTGTGTTCGTGTGTGTGTGTGTGTGTGTGTGTGTGTGTGTGTGT
>NC_045158.1:30498992-30508992 GCF_900700415.2 Clupea harengus | reverse complement strand
CCAACGACGACGGCAGAGGCAACCATCACCCTGGACGACAGCATTCACCACCTCAACACAAAGAACACCAGAGGGACAATAATCTACTTTTTCCGATTGCGCATGATTCAAAATTGGACAGGGCTACGCCTACAAGGAAGACTGGCCTGCCTGCCGTGCGCTGATCACAGCGTATCTCATACTGCACTGCGGAACACTGCACTACATGACGACATACACAAGTTTATAATAAAAGCTCGTCTTCAGGTATTACCGACAAAAGCCAACTTAGCAACATGGTTCCCATCCAAGCATGAGCCGTTCTGTCTGTTCCACCACAACTAACAGAGGGAATCCATCGCGCATATCCTCAACGGCTGCCCTGCCTACAAAGGACTATATATCGCTAACACCAACTTCACAACCATCCATACCAACGAGTCAGTAAAAACATACTGGTTCTCCATTCCCCATGATCAGCGGAACGCAATGAAAACTGCCATTAAGCACATCCCAAATACACCAGACCTTGTGTCAATTGATGAAGAGAACAAAGCGATCACAATCATTGAAATTGGTTGCTCTTATGACGCTTACATGGACATCTGCTATGCATTAAAACTGTTAAAATGTGTGTGTGTGTGTGTGTGTGTGTGTGTGTGTGAGTGTGTGTGAGAGTGAGTGTGTGTGTGTGTGTGTGTGTGTGTGTGTGTGTGTGTGTGTGTGTGTGTGTGTGTGTGTGTGTGTGTGTGTGTGTGTGTGTGTGTGTGTGTGTGTGTGTGTGTGCACTGCTCTCTCAAGCTGACTAACTGCTAGTGGGGTTAGCCCATGTGGTGATTCCTTAAGTTGAAGTTTTTTAGTTGATGTTATGAATCCCAAATGAATTCAACACAAATGGTTGTCCAAATGCCACTGGTTTGCCTTGACCTACATGTGGCCTGACCAAAGAGGCCGAGTGGAAGGCACCTGTGCACCTCAAGTGCCTCCAAACAAACTGTGAGCCATGATGTCAGGGCAGATGTGCTTTTATCAATGAACCACAGGTAGTGACATCACTCAATCCCCGTCTGTCAGTAAGGGTTCTTGCTACCATGTGACCTGTCTTAACAGTTGCCATAATGATTTTGAGCAGTTTTCTGAAGAATGAAAATGTCTTCATCATGCTAAAATGTTTTGAGTGATAACTACAAAAAATGTCTTCACACACGGTAACTGCATGGGGTAAGCTATCTGTTCAAAGTGCTGTTGACTGTGTTATAATAAGAACAACAAGCTTCTTTCTGGAAACTTAGAGATCCTAGAAGAAAATTCAACAATACTAAAACAACCTAAATTGAATTAAAATTTCCACCTAGGAATATATTCAACATAAATCAGGGCCCTCAAATATTCTGTGCACTAACAATCCATCATCGACACTTACCTTGAGGAAATGGATGTCATCCTCTGTGTGTGAAAGCTGCTCCAGCTCAGCATCTCTCCTCTTCAGCTCAGCAATCTCCTTCTCCAGTCGCTTCAGGAGTCCTTCAGCCCGACTCACCTCAGCCTTCTCCTGATCTCTGATCAGCTCTTTCACCTCAGAGCGCCTTCTCTCAATGGAGCAGATCATCTCAGTGAAGATCCTCTCACTGTCCTCCACTGCTGTCTGTGCAGAGCTCTGTTAGGAGACACACAAAGAGGAGGGGGTCCATCTAAAGCAGCCCACTCACTCAGCTCCTCCACACAGCCTGGTACCCATAGTGTGGCTCAGAGGAGCTGGGAAGTGGCTCAGTATTACAGACTCCTGACTGGCTGACTGGAGGAGAGCCCTGATTGAGCCTGAAATGGCTCCTCCAGCAGCCAGCTGTTGTCCTCCTCTCCTCTGGTCAGTACTCACCTTGAGAGTCTCCACAGCCTTCCTCAGGTCCTGCAGCTCCTTCTCTCTCTCCTGGATTCTCTGCTGGATTTTACTCTGGGTCTCCCCCAAGTGTGTCTATGTTGAAGGAATACATCACATCCACAACAAACAGTTATGGTGGCATCATAATATTGTTATTAAGGAACAAGCTGTTTAAGCTACTGACCCTGACTGAGAGGAGATCTGTAGTGCTGAATAGCTTATTGGTGAGACGCCGTTTCATTGCAAGGTTTGAGAAAAACACAAAATAAGTTTTGTCTTTGCGGAGCAAAAAAGAGAGAACCAGGAGGAACACTGATTTACTGACTTTACATGCAATCAATCTTTATTTATTCATATTTATAGTTTCTCTTGTGGAGTTGATAAACTTACTGCAACTATACCCTCACTGAGTGACCTGTGACCTCTAGGCAGTTGATAACCATGTAATGTCATTCAGTCATAGTGTCAACCACTCAGGACCCTATAAAATGCCATTTCAGCCCCCTAATCACTGGGCTCATCTGAGAGGACTGGGCAGCAATATTGCAGGCAGAAACCATGATGTGCCCATTTTAATATAAATTACTGTTAAATAAGATAAATATTACAAAATGCCAACAAACATAACACATTAAATGGTAATTTAGGCTTTGTATGTGTATTTGTTATTTAGATACAGTTAATATGTGACAGGAGATTTTCTGTCTGATTTCAGTTTTTAAAATGATATAGCTCTTAAATGTAATTAGGCTATGTGTTTTCATTTCTGCATGAGAATACTGACAGTCTGAAGTTAACCATCTGGTTTTACAACTTCATTAGACAGGTGTGTTTTTATGTCATCGTTATTCTCTCTCTGCCTCACTCTATCATGGACCTAAAGATAGCCTGTCTATATATAGCCTGTCTTCCAGTTGGAAACCCAATAGCCATGTCCTACCACACGAGTCCAATCTATCACCAAGAGAACTCCTGTCCTTACCTGTTTCTCTCTCCTCCCTGCAGAGGCTGACACAGTGTCATGGCCTTTGTGTTCATCCACCAGACAGAGCAAACACACACAACTTAGATCCGTACGACAAAATATCTCCAGAGGCTTCTCATGTTGGATGCAGATCCTCTCCTGTAGCTGGCCTGTGGCATCAATCACCTTGTGTTTTCGTCCAGGATTAAGTTCATTGTGAGCTTTGTAGTGAGTTTCACAGTATGAAACCAGACATTCCAGGCAGGACTTCACAGCTTTGAGTTTTGTCCCAGTGCAGACGTCACACTCCACATTTCCAGGCCCAGCAGTACATGCAACAGGAGCAGCAGCTTGGATTCTAGTCTTCTTGATCTGTTCCACAAGTTCAGCAACAATATTATTTTTGTTTAAAACGGGTCTTGGGGTGAACGTCTGTCTGCACTGGGGGCAGCTGTAGACTCCCTTCTGATCTTCCTGATCCCAGCAGCCCTTAATGCAGCCTTTACAGTAACTGTGTCCACAATTAGTAGTCACTGGATCCCTAAGAAGATCCAAACAAGTCGGACATGTAAAAAGTTCGTAGTTATTTGGAGCCGCTTCTGCCATTCTTCGTTTGTGCTGTGTAACGCTTCACAGGTTTTCACGTAGTTTCGTTTCGCCTGAAATCGGTGCTTCCTGGTTGGGTGGGCGTGTTCGTCCAAACATCGTCATTGATGTCGTGTATTAGAACACTAGTGTAGTTCTCAAACTGATTAAGCAGACAACTGGAAGGGCATACGGAAGAACTTATGAAAAACCGGAGTATTATTGATTTGTAACACTGTAACTACAGCATAGCTATCCAGGACAGAGCGGAGCACTAAGAAGAGCGCTGTTGTGGCTTTATGCTCTATGTATAATTACTATTATAGTTATATACTATTCGTGGGTTATCTAAATCACTGTTAGATACAAATGCAAGGAGACGAGGATGCAGCACAAGTTAGAACCTTTACTGGCGGGTGAATCTCTCAACTGCCAGGCATGAACAAACTATCACAGAACTCCGTAGTAGTGACAGTCAAACACAATCGAGCACCGAGTGCTCGATCCAAAATACCACAAGCGCCATAGTGGCGATTCAGCCCTTATATACATTTCACAACAACCACTAGAGCAGGGGTTCTCAACCTTTTCTACTCCAAGGCCCACCTATTCGTATTTGTAACAGGGTGGGGCCCAACAGACACCCCGCTTATTTTAGCTCATCTATATTCCATTCGTTGTATTAAGCGAGTGTTATGTGTCACAAAGAACAACATCAGCACCTGCTACACTGTAAAAAATGTGCATAAAATTAACACTGAAATGCCGTAAAATCATGACATAAAAGAACTGTAAATAGAAATACAATAGAGTATTGCTTATTTCACAATTTTTTTTGGTAAAATACTAAACGAAATATAACTGGTAATTTTAAAGTAAGATTATGCATATTTCTCTGTAGAAATGACATATGGTTGTAATTTACACAAAGAAAAACTGTAATACAAGAAGCAATTCAATGCAGTTTAAATTACAACATGGTGGTGTTAAAATACTAAACGAAATACAACTGTTAATTTGCAGCTGAGTTGCCAGAACAATTCTGTAAAAAATACATCCACCTGTAAACCTCTTTACAGAGCAGCATGTCAATTTAACAAATCCCATTCAATTTCACTGAGAAATACCAAGCAAACAACATTATTTAACTGCTTAATTCTCATTATAACACTGTTATTCAACTGATTTTTCATTTACACAATTTCAGTGAAATCGAATGGAATTTGATGTACAATAGACAACAACTGGATGTATATTTTACTGAAATAATTGGTTTTATAGCATAATGGTCACGCAAAATCAGCATAAATCCAATGTTAAATTTACTGGTTCTGGATGTATTTTTTACAGGTTTGTTCTGGCAACCACAGCTGCCAGTTTTTTCCAGTAAAAACAACAGGATTTTTTTTACAGTGTAGCATAGCAGTGATGTAAATATAGCTAAAGTTCAATGTTGAATAAACAGGTTTAAAATGTTACATTTACTGAACAAACTTGTCCAATATAACATAACAGTGATGTAAATATTGCTCAAATCCAATGTTGAATATACAGGTTTAAAATGTTAAAATTACATCCTGCTCTATAAAGAGGTTTACAGGTGGATGTATTTTTTACAGGATTGTTCTGGCAACTCAGCTGCCAGTTTTTTCCCCGTAAAAACGATGGCAGTTTTTTTACAGTGTACACCTGCATCATCGAGTCCATCCTCACCTCCTCCATCACCATCTGGTACGCTGCTGCCACTGCCAATTACAAAGGCAGACTGCAGCGTATCATCCGTTCTGCTGAGAAGGTGATTGGCTGCAATCTGCCATCTCTACAGGACCTGTTCAGCTCTTTAGGACCCTGAGGCGGGCAGGTAAGATTGTGGCCGAACCCTCCCACCCGGGTCACAAACTCTTCGAGGTACTTCCCTCCGGCAGGAGGCTGCGGTCCATCAGGACCAAAACCTCACGCCACAAAACCAGCTTCTTCCCGGCTGCAGTTGGCCTTATTAACAAGGCCCGGGACCCCCACCTGACTTGGACTCTTATCCCACCCCCACACCTCAAGTCTGTGTTACATTAACACACATTACATTACATTGCACATTGCACATTGCACTCCTGTTTTGCATTTTGCATTTTACTTTCCACTTTACTTTTTTTTCTTTTATAATTATTTTTATTTGGTAAGAAGATAACAGAAAATATAAAAGGGTACCAATTGTCACAAATCATTTAAGGAAGCGTCCAGTTTTAAAAAAAAAAACATAATTTTCAGCTATCTTCTAATAATTCATGCTTCCCCTGCCATACAAAATAGGCGGCCCCATCTATCCCCACCCTTCAGTTCTACCTTATATCCCTCTCATCAAGCCCCCTACCCCACACCCTCCCCAACACACTCACCCCTTCCAGACCTTCCCCTCACCCTCCCCCCAATGCATGCAGTGCAGCAGCTATGTGGCTAACAGAGCTAGCGCTGACCAGTGAGCTTCACCTCCTTTTTCCTCTTTGCTTCCACATGAGGTAAGAATGAGGAACGTCCAGGTGGGCTGCCTGCCACATTAACCTCAAAGACTAATAGAACTCCATCATTAGCATATTTACAATTATCTAATGATTCAAAATGGTGAACTTCCCTAAATGGCTTCAGACTCATCCTACAATCCAAGCTCATCACTACTGATACATTGTTAAAATGTATGTAAATATATAAATATAGTTGATCCTACCAGGTCAATACCAGTAGACAGCAATGTAATGTAAATAACTCAGGAAATATGATCAATATGATGTTCTTCTCAAAACAAAGCACAAACTTTAGGACACTAAATGAGAGATTATGTCAAAAGCAATTCAATTCAAACAATTTGTTTACATACAGCTGCATTCGTGAACCCTGCCAATACCCGGGCTGCACACTGTTTAATTTAAATTTACAGGAAAGGAAATATATAAACTTCATTTAGTCACTGACTGGACCAGATATTCACACACACCACAGCAGCTGGTGTTGGGACATGCCCCGCAGTGCGAGAGCTTCCTGGTGTGCCTGGCTTTGGACCCTGTGTCCCTCTGGTACAAGTCTGTCTTGATGATCTGGCTTTGGACCCTGTGTTCCTCTGGTACAAGTCTGTCTTCATGATCTGGCTTTGGACCCTGTGTTCCTCTGGTACAAGTGTGTCTTGATGATCTGGCTTTGGACCCTGTGTCCCTCTGGTACAAGTCTGTCTTCATGATCTCCTTCTTCGTCCCCCTGGCTCTGATCCTTGTCTAATCGCTCCTCATCGTCTCTGAGCTCAGGCGCAGGCATCTGGATCGCCATGACAACATCAAGAGGTGGTGGTGGTGTTCGGTGTCTGCTTCCTGCCCAGCAACGTGGCCCAGGTGCTGATCTGGGTGAGGATTGGGTCGCAGAGGACGTGTGAATCCGTGGAGGTAATAAACATGGTCTTCTGCCCACGCTGACCCTCACCTTCCTCAACAGCATACTGGACCCTGTGCTCTACTACTTCTCCAGCCCCGCCTTCCAGCGGGTGTGCAGACAGCTGGTGAGACAGGAGTGAGGTCCCAGGCTGACAGACAGGAGTGAGGGGTCTGAACACAGAGGGGACGGTGGACACAGGGGAGGACGGGACTAAAGACAGCAGCTCCCAGGCTGACAGACAGGAGTGAGGGGTCTGAGGCTCCTGCTGCTTTCATATGAGACTGCTGATACCAACCCAACCACTCCACTCAACAGCCCAGCAGTACCATACAGATACACCCTCTCTACACAGCACCTGATTCAACCCAACCAATCCACTCCACTCAACAGCCCAGCAGTAGCATACAGATACACCCTCTCTACACAGCACCTGATTCAACCCAACCACTCCACTCAACAGCCCAGCAGTACCATACAGATACACCCTCTCGACACAGCACCTGATTCAACCCAACCACTCCACTCAACTCAACAGCCCAGCAGTACCATACAGATACACCCTCTCTACACAGCACCTGATTCAACCCAACCAATCCACTCCACTCAACAGCCCAGCAGTACCATACAGATACACCCTCTCGACACAGCACCTGATTCAACCCATTAAATCTCTCTGGATGATCAGGATATGACTGGACCTCATCTCTCTTCTCCACCCTCCTGTTCCCCTCACTCTACGTTTCCATTCAGGCGAATTATCGGCAGCCGGTATTTCGTCTAGGGGGCATTGTCAGAAAAATCAAGTTTCTCTGTTAAGTAGCAAGTTCGGTTGCAGTGCAGCGCTAATATAGCAGATTAGCTTGTGAAGTCATGAAAATATGATAGATGTTGCGGCTGTCACTCGTGCTCTCATTCATTTACTTATCCATTAAATGTATTCCTTTATACATTTGTGTTCTCTGATTCATTTATATCAGCCAGTTAAATCACGATATCACACATACCAGAGGCAAAACGCACCGATGAGGCTACAGGTTACAAACCAGCTAGCTTCTACATTGATCTTCAATTAAAGTGTTAGCAGCAAGCTAACAATAATGTTCGAGAGCTTCAGATAAGACCTACAATATTCTGTTTGCCCTGACAGTGTTCGTGTAGTATATAAACAACAAACCGAGTCGATGTAGACATATAAAAGTCGTGTGAACACCTGTATTCACCTTTATTCACATAAAATATTTCCCAGTAACAGAATCCCGAGACTCCGCCATCTTGCTTTGATTTTTTTGATTACTCCCGCCCATCTGCACAATTTCAGCTGTCAATTCTCACACACGTCAAACTGATTGGTTACCGCCTGGTCCGCATTTGCATAGAGTTAAAGGTTCGTCAACTTTGGAAGGGAGGCGTCGACGGTTCGTTGCGCGTCGGACGGGACTTCGTCTCCATTCATTCCCAATATCGTCCAAATGGAAACGTAGCATCAGACAGATGGAGGTTTCTGTTTGCTGTGTTTGGGTCCAGTGTGAAGTGACAGGAGTCCGATCGAGAAGACAATGGTTTCTGGGCTTGAGATAGAGCAGGTTTTTCATTGGATGATCATTTGAGTTCATTGAGTGTGTGGGTGTCGGTGTGTTTGTGTGTGATGACTCTTTGTTGTTGTTGTTGTTGTTGTTGCTGTCTGGCCATCGTCAGAAGTCCCAACCCAGTAGCACCAGGAATGTAACATGTTGTCCTGCGTACGACTGAGATTGTTACCTTGGAAGCCTGATAAAGTGCAGGACTGATGAATGACAACGAGAGGGAGAGTTGTGTGCACACACCTATGCACTTTGTATGACACCATATAAGAAATACTGAATCTGTTGAATTTCACTTATTTATTTATCCACCCACCAGAGATAAGAGTACATTAGGAAACATTTAATGCCAGTCTATAACTGAACTGAATATGTTTATTCACCATTTTGCACCAGAAACATTTTAAAACATACTGGTCTCATTATAATGATGTTAATCAAGAAATACAGAAACACATTTCATTGGGTATCAATTGTTGGATAATTACAGTCTCATTAAGATTCACTGTCATGGTACATAATATTGTGGTTGTCATATAAAACCAGATATCAGAACATGTATGCAATAACAGAGGGACTAAACACTTGGGAGAGTGAGGTTATGCAACACAGAGCTCATCAAAACCTTTCACACACAATGTCTTATTTCTGCTGTGGTGATACTGCATGTGTTACAGCAGAGGTCTAGAGGTACAGATATTGTAATAGCTGGGATCCAGAGATGGGGGAATGGCTTCAGTCGGTTGTTGTCCCCAAGATCAAAGATTCTCAGGCCCAGCTGCTAGATCCTTACGTGTGAGTGATGTGTGTGTGTGTGTGTGTGTGTGTGTGTGTGTGTGTGTGTGTGTGTGTGTGTGTGTGTGTGTGTGTGGATCCTTACGTGTGAGTGATGTGTTAAATGATGTGATGTGTGAGATGTATGTGCCAACAGCATCTAGACATGTCAGTCACAGCAGCTTCACTGATGCATCAGAATAATAAACCGTAAACCCAGGATAGAGTGTGTGAGTGAATGTGGTCTGGACTCTGTGCAGGAGGGTCATTGTGTCAGAGATGCTGTAGAAGGCCAGAGTTCCTGCCCTGTGATCCACATACACTCCTATTCTGGAGCTGGCCACTAGAGGGAGTTCAGTGTCTTTATTATTGTGCCAGAAAAAGGAGCCAGAGCTGTAGAGGTTCAGACTCCAGGACTGATCATTATATCCAAACACCAAATTAGTCTGTCTTTTGGTAGATGGCGTCATGGTTTGGGATGTTTAGTTAACAGGCCCAGTTATAGTGTGTAAGCTATCAAGAAAAACTGTAATCAGGGTAATCTAATACAAAAAAGGTAATTTTAACAAATTGCTTCTTTCTGTCTTTATTTGCATTGTATTCATCATGGGTTGTAAATTAATTCTAAGTTTGGCCTCAGATGTCGTCTGCAGAGCATCGTTTTCTTCCCAGACCCCCACCACACCAGTGCGGTACACCTGCCAATACGTGGGGTCACCCCAGCGCTCCACCCCAGAGTCACAACAGCTTCACTGCTGATCTAATGTCTAACCCTAAACCCAGGGTAGAGAGGCTGGGTGAATGTAGTCTGGATTCAGCATCTGT
>NC_045158.1:30453992-30493992 GCF_900700415.2 Clupea harengus | reverse complement strand
GTGGTGGAAATGTTCCAGAGGGAAAGTATAGTAAGTCAGATTAACCTGATGCAGATATCTTCATGACTTCCTCCTTGCAGAAATTCTCCAGCTGCATCTTTAGTGAGAAGACAGATTTCTTCACAGCCTCAAAAGAGAGGCCTTGGTTCACAGAGATGCAGGATAAGTCTTTAGACTCAGGTGTCTCACTGACTGACTGGAAAGTCTAAATAAAGAAACACAGAGATAGAGAGAAAGAGAGAGAGGAGGAAGAGATGACAGAGAGAGAATAGCTTCATTCTCAAAATAAAGCATCCACGTATAAATAAATTGTAAGATTAAATGTACAATCTGTATTTAATGACAAGTAAATTCCGTTGATACAGTTGAAATGGAAACTTTTTTGTTAACTGTAAATAAAAGCTTCAACTATTACAGTGCACACGAGACTCTTAAGTTAGATATGTCTCTGTCATCTCTTTACTACTGTACATCCCACTTATTACTGTAATAACTGTATTAATCGTACTTACACCTTACAATACTTCTTAAACATTGTATTACTAATACCTCATTCACTTCCTTTCATTTCACTTATTACCACCACTAATACTTACACCTGCACTTTTTATATACTTATCATATCTACACTTCCTACCTCAACTGCTGCTAGTCCCAATTCTGTTCATATCACATATCTATTTCTTCTGTACATATATATTTATTTATTCACTTACTCCACTTTACATATTCACATACTCTGCACTTTTTTGCTATTTTGCACTTCTGGTTGGATGCTGAACTGCATTTCGTTGTCTCAGTACTTGTACTCTGTGCAATGACAATAAAGTTGAATCTAATCTAATCTTGAATCTAAAATCCTCTAATGTTTGAGATTGAGATGTGAACTATGTGTCTAATATAGGGTGGGTGTATGTTGCCGCCAGAGTAAGCAATCTGTTGCGAAGAAGATGCAAGGTCCCTCCCAGTACATCTGAGAATGCCAGCTTCCTTGGGTCCAAGAAAAAACCCAATGGAAAACTGGACACCAACACACCGGGCTTTGGCGTACGGATTGGCTAGACCTGAATGACCTCTGTAACCGCACTAACATTCAGTTGCAGTGGAAGAGCACATCAGGACAGCCAGTAGATGATGACATCATCACGGACCCAACGACGACGGCAGAGGCAACCATCACCCTGGACGACAGCATTCACCACCTCAACACAAAGAACACCAGAGGGACAATACACAACTTTTTCAGATTGCGCATGATTCAAAATTGGACAGGGCTACGCCTACAAGGAAGACTGGCCTGCCTGCCGTGCGCTGATCACAGCGTATCTCATTCTGCACTGCGGAACACAGCACTACATGACGACATACACAAGTTTATAATAAAAGCTCGTCTTCAGGTATTAGCAACAAAAGCCAACTTAGAAACATGGTTCCCATCCAAGCATGAGCCGTTCTGTCTGCTCCACCACGACCAACAGAGGGAATCCATCGCACATATCCTCAACGGCTGCCCTGCCTACAAAGGACTATATATCGCTAACACCAACTTCACAACCATCCATACCAACGAGTCAGTTAAAACATACTGGTTCTCCATTCCCGAAGATCAGCGGAACGCAATGAAAACTGCCATTAAGCACATCCCAAATACACCAGACCTTGTGTCAATTGATGAAAAGAACAAAGCGATCACAATCATTGAAATTGGTTGCTCTTATGACGCTTACACGGACACCTGCTATGCATTCAAACTGTTAAAATGTGTGTGTGTGTGTGTGTGTGTGTGTGTGTGTGTGTGTGTGTGTGTGTGTGTGTGTGTGAGTGTGTGTGAGAGTGAGAGTGTGTGTGAGAGTGAGAGTGAGTGTGTGTGTGTGTGTGCACTGCTCTCTCAAGCTGGCTACCTGCTAGCGAGGGTAAGCCCATGTGGTGATTCCTTCAGTTGAAGTTTTTTGGTTGATGTTATGAATCCCAAACGAACCCAACACAAATGGTTGTCCAAATGCCACTGGTTTGCCTTGACCTACATGTGGCCTGACCAAAGAGGCGGAGTGGCAGGCACCTGTGCACCTCACGTGCCTCCAAACAAACTGTGAGCCATGATGTCAGGGCAGATGTGCTTTTATCAATTAACAGGGCTCTCAAGTGTCACGCATTGAGCGTGACAGTCACTCATTTCGGTCTTTAGTCACGCACTCCCGCCACACATCGTATTTCTCACGCTGAAAAAAAACTCTAGGCTATTTAATGTGCTGCAGCGCGCAAACATGACCTGGCCGCGCTGCCCTCACCATGGAGGAATCAAGCACGTCTCCCCGAATCCCCTGGAGTTCTGCCGTGAGGTGCCACTTATCAGCCAATCAAAAAAAAGAAATAGGCTACACAATAGCCAATCAGAAAAAAACGTATGTTTTGTATCTGTTGTATCTGGGTAAGATTTAATCCAGCAACCAATGAAAATAAAGCATCCTGGAATTGCGCGCGATTGATCTTTCGAAAGTTTCGTTCACCTGAGGAAACCACTGGATCTCCGAGCGTCAGTCTTCTACAAAGAGCAAGTCGTCTCCTGTTTTAATGTTACAACAAATTCACAATGGTTTGACACAAGCAATGACAACTTGACTGCAGTTAGAGAATATTTCCCAGATAATTAGCATAAGTTTTTAATGAGTGTTTGTAGCCAAAACAGTTTAAGGCTAGAGCCTGCCTTTTCACTATAGCTTTGACTCCGAACTTCGTTAATAGGCTACAAAAAATTCGAGTAGGCCTAATAAAAATATATTTAGCCTATAATTCGAACGAATATTAGGCAGCCCTTAATATTCAATGATGTTATGGGCATTATTTTTTGTAAATGTGTTTGCTTGAACATTCTATTCAGATACCGAGGCTTCTTCACGCCTGGTGAAGTTGTGAATCGCGAGCTCCTTAGGCATACTAGCATGTTATAAATATCCTGGCCATGGATGCATTAGTCATTGCATCTGTCTTTCAAAGATGTCAGGTAAAAAACAAATGAGCATCCTGTCCTTCGCCCAAAGAGGAAAGCCCCCTAAAAAGGCCAGATTAGGCCCAGAGAAGGTCGTAAACACATTAGAGGAGGAGATGGTGGAAGAAGAAGAGACAGTGCAGGTGGAAGAGGAAGAGACAGTACAGGTGGAAGAAGAAGAGACAGTACAGGTGGAAGAGGAAGAGACAGTGCAGGTGGAAGAGGAAGAGACAGTGCAGGTGGAAGAGGAAGAGACAGTGCAGGTGGAAGAAGAAGAGACAGTACAGGTGGAAGAGGAAGAGACAGTGCAGGTGGAAGAGGAAGAGACAGTACAGGTGGAAGAGGAAGAGACAGTACAGGTGGAAGAGGAAGAGACAGTACAGGTGGAAGAGGAAGAGACAGTACAGGTGGAAGAGGAGGAGACGGTGCAGGTGGAAGAGGAAGAGACAGTGCAGGTGGAAGAGGAAGAGACAGTGCAGGTGGTGGAGGAGGAGGAGACGGTGCAGGTGGAGGAGGAGGAGACGGTGGAAGAAACAGTGGAGGAGATGGCTAGAACAAAAGTGAGAAAAGTCCCAGGAGCAGCCACCTACAAGACCTCTTTTAATAGTGAATGGACCTCTAAATGGCCATGTATTACTGTAGAAAGCACCAGCTCATATTACTGGTGCTCTATCTGCCGCCAAGAGAACTCCTGTGCCCATCAAGGTGTGCGGGATGTGACAAGGCACATAGGCAGTAAGGGGCATCAGGCCAAACAGCAGGCACTGAAGTCAACCAGCACAGTCAAAAACTTTTGTTTGCCAGTGACTGCGGAATGGGGGCGGGCCGGGCGCGTGGCCGGGGGGGGGGGGGGGGATATGTCACTCTTGCCTGTCTTCAAAACTTGAGAGCCCTAAATTAACCACAGGTAGTGACATCACTCAAGCCCTGCATGTCAGTAAGTGTTTTTCCTACCATGTGACCTAACCTGTCCTAACAATAGCCATAATGATTTTGAGCAGTTTTCTGAAGAATACAAATGTTTTCATCATGATAAAATGTTTTGAGTGATAACTACAAAAAAACTGTGTTATAATAAGAACAACAAGCTTCTTTCTGAAAACTTAGAGATCCTAGAAGAAAATACAACAATACCTAAATTGAATTAAAATTTCCACCTAGGAATATATTCAACATAAATCAATGCCCTCAAATATTCTGTACAATAACAATCCATCATCAACAGTTACCTTGAGGAAATGGATGTGATCCTCTGTGTGTGAAAGCTGCTCCAGCTCAGCATCTCTCCTCTTCAGCTCAGCAATCTCCTGCTCCAGTCGCTTCAGGAGTCCTTCAGCCCGACTCACCTCAGCCTTCTCCTGATCTCTGATCAGCTCTTTCACCTCAGAGCGCCTTCTCTCAATGGAGCGGATCATCTCAGTGAAGATCCTCTCACTGTCCTCCACTGCTGTCTGTGCAGAGCTCTGTTAGGAGACACACAAAGAGGAGGGGGACAGGAGACACACAGAGGTAAGGGAAGGAGCAAACTCACTTGTGGTGTGACTGGCTCTTCTTGATCAAATGACCAAGGGTAAATCCTGCCAAACCATGTCTTTCTGTGATGGTCTGTATCATGTAGAGATGGCAGCATAACGGTAATAACACAATAACAAGCGATTGCTGAGCCAGCTGTTGTCTTATGTGGTCAGTTCTCACCTTGAGAGTCTCCACAGCCTTCCTCAGCTCCTGCAGCTCCTTCTCTCTCTCCTGGATTCTCTGCTGGAATCTCCTCTGGGTCGGCCCCAACTGCCTCTGTTAAAAAAGAAAGAAAGAAAGAAAACAGCCTCTTTTACATTTTACATTTACATTTAGTCATTTAGCAGACGCTTTTGTCCAAAGCGACGTACAATGGAGAGAACAGTCAAGCTAAGAGCAATAAAGAACATGGTGTAACAATAAATACTACTTTACATAAGAATTAGAAAACGACCTAGGAAGGAAAAAGAAGTGCAGGAATGTAACTGCTGAAGTGCAAGTTAAGCGCTAGTCAAGGTGCCAGTTAGGAAGGGAGGTGCTCTCTGAAGAGTTGGGTCTTCAAAAGCTTCTTGAAGGTAGAGAGGGACGCCCCTGCTCTGGTAGTACTAGGCAGTTCGTTACACCAACTTGGAACTACAAATGAGAATAGTTTGGATTGCCGTGCTTGCACGGACGGCAGTGCCAAACGACGCTCACTAGACGAGCGCAGCGTCCTGGGTGTGACATTTGCCCTTACAAGAGCATTTAGGTAGGTGGGAGCAGAACCAGCAAGCACTCTGTACACTGTAAAAAAACTGCCATCGTTTTTACGGGAAAACACTGGCAGCTGTGGTTGCCAGAACAATCCTGTAAAAAATACATCCACCTGTAAACCTCTCTACAGAGCAGCATGTTAATGTAACATTTTAAACCTGTATATTCAATATTGAACTTTAGCTATATTTACATCACTGCTATGCTACACTGTAAAAAAAATCCTGTTGTTTTTACTGGAAAAAACTGGCAGCTGTGGTTGCCAGAACAAACCTGTAAAAAATACATCCAGAACCAGTAAATTTAACATTGGATTTATGCTGATTTTGCGTGACCATTATGCTATAAAACCAATTATTTCAGTAAAATATACATCCAGTTGTTGTCTATTGTACATCAAATTCCATTCGATTTCACTGAGAAATACCAAGCAAACAACATTATTTAACTGCTTAAGTCTCATTATAACACTGTTATTCAACTGATTTTTCTTTTAGATTGCCCTTAAAAGTTATTTAAAATATAATGTATTTTAATGTATTAATAATAGTTTGGACCAGGGTCGCAGCAGTTGCGGTGCAGTCGCACTTGGGCCTGTGGTTCTTGGGGGCCCGTAGCCGGGGCCAATAGACATATTTATGTCCCCCCTTAAACTGCGTCTGACAGAAGTTTCTGACTCCAATTTCCGCCACCCAAACACAGTTGTGTTCAGTGAAGAACTGGTATTTCATTTTGGAGAGTGTCTAATGCTATCGAATCCCTTGAAAGGGTAAACTTATCTCCATCATGGTAGGTATTATTTGTGGGAAAAATTGTAACAATCTATAACAAAATGATATGCTCATCTTACATACACTATATAAACTTTTAAAAAACGATTCAATGAAATGAATAAGTTCTTATTTTCTTTGGTATTTTTGTCATATTCAAATTTGCAATGATTGCTGGGTAATATGTATGTTGTTGTCCAATGTCAAGTGTCTCTTTGCTATATGCTATATATGCAGTTGAAAAGGCAAACTTATCTCCATCATGGTGGGTAGGATAGGAGTTGTGCACCAAACATTATTCCTATGTCCCTGTTGCAGTGGTCAGACAGACGTTTTGCCTGGTTATATAGCTCATTATTGCCTGCGAGCTAATGACCACTACAACAGGGACATAGCAATAATGTTTGGTGCACAACTCCTATCATGCAGGGCCTTCCTTAGAGCAGAGATTGCTCAGCAGTCCGCAGTCTCTCAATTTGCCGAAGATGCTGATTATGGATTATTACTCCGTGTGCACTGCCCTGCTATTGTTTCTGAGAGTGGCAACAGCCGAGCGACCCTTTTCCAAATTGAAACTCATTAAGACCTACCTGAGGAGAAGGAGAGGCTGAATGGTCTGGCTATCCTGTCCATTGAAAAAGCAAATCACGCATCACCACCTTTCTGTTTGAAAGGCATTGTTTTGGCTTACAGGTGTGCTGTGCCTCTGACTGTGCACAGTCAACTTGTCGGTCTTGACGTTCATATTTTGCGCCTAAACTAGCTATATCGTATCGTCACATGATCAAATAGAGACTTTTTCATTGGACAACAACATACATATTACCCAGCAATCATTGCAAGTCTGAATATGACAAAAATTCCAAAGAAAATAGAAACGTATTAATTTCATTGAATCGTTTTTTAATAGTTTCTATAGTGTATGTAAGATAAGCATATCATTTTGTTATAGATTGTTACTATTTTTCCCACAAATAATACCTACCATGATGGAGACAAGTTTACCTTTTCAAGTGCCTAGATATCATTACACACTCTCCGAAATGTATTACCAGTTCTTTTCTGAACACATCCGTATTTGAGCTGTGGAAATTGGAGTCATGGACTTCTGTCAGATGCAGTTTAAGGGGAAGACATCAATTTAGACATAAATATGTCTATTGGCCTCGGCTACGGGCCCCCAAGAACCCCGGGCCCAGGTGCGACCGCGCCTGCTGCACCCCCTATAGTTGAGGCCCTGGCCCAAACTGTTATAAATACATTATACTATGAAGAACTTCTAAGGGGAATCTACATGACAAATCAGTTGAATAACAGTGTTATAATGAGAATTAAGCAGTTCAATAATGTTGTTTGCTTGGTATTTCTCAGTGAAATTGAATGGGATTTGATGTACAATAGACAACAACTGGATGTACATTTTACTGAAATATTTGTTTTCATAGCATAATGGTCATGCAAAATCAGCATAAATCCAATGTTAAATGTACTGGTTTACAATGTAATATTATACATTATTAAGTGTAAAAGGTACATATTGTTCTGTGAAGATGGTTATGGTTTGGCCGTATTTTTTACAGAATTATTCTGGCAACCACAGCTGCCAGTTTTTTCTAGTAAAAACAACAGGATTGGTTTTACAATGTAGTATAGCAGTGATGTAAATATAGCTAAAGTTCAATGTTGAATATACAGGTTTAAAATGTTAAATTGACATGCTGCTCTGTAAAGAGGTTTACAGGTGGATGTATTTTTTACAGGATTGTTCTGGCAACTCAGCTGCCAGTTTTTCCCCGTAAAAACAACAACCTTTTTTTCCCAGTGTATGTCATTTCTACAAAGAAATGAGCATAATCTTACTTTAAAATGAACAGTTGTATTTCGTTTAGTATTTTAACACCACCATGTTGTAATTTAAACTGCATTGAATTGCTTCTTGTATTACAGTTTTTTTTGTGTAAATTGCAGCCATATGTCATTTCTACAGAGAAATATGCATAATCTTACTTTAAAATTAACAGTTATATTTTGTTTAGTATTTTACCAAAAAGTGTTGTGAAATAAGCAATACTCTATTGTATTTCTATTTAACGTTTTTTTATGTCATGATTTTACGGCATTTCAGTGTGAATTTTATGCACATTTTTTACAGTGTAGGCAAGCATAAGTGACTTGAACTTAATGCGAGCAGCTACCGGCAGCCAGTGGAGCTCAATGAGTAGCGGGGTGACGTGTGACCTTTTCGGTTGGTTGAACACCAGGCGCGCCGCCGCGTTCTGGATCATCTGTAATGGTTTCACCACGCAAGCCGGCAGGCCCGTTAGGAGGGCGCTGCAGTAGTCAAGGCGGGAACTCACCAAGGTTTGCACCAGCAGCTGGGTGGCATACTGGGTTAGGTACGGCCTGATTTTGCGGATGTTGTATAGCGCAAAGCGGCACGACCTTTTCTTTATCGGTTGATTGTTTCAAACAATAATGATCAAATATCACACATGACAACTGAACATTTATAAGCAAAACACTTTTAGTATATTTTAGTCTTGTGAAGAGATTAAATGACACATTGAAGCAGTCGCTATCATCTTCAAGTGATGTTCAAGAGAAGCACTGGTATTAAACAGCAAAAACTTGTCAAGCTGGCTCAGAACCTGTAGAACCGGTTTTTACTCAACACTGGATCTTGAACATTTCCTGATTCTTCCTTCCTTTCTCTAACGGGCAAAGTCATTGCGGAATCAGACAGACTTAAAGACTGGTGAGATAGTATTTTTGTAGTTATAGTATTACTTTCACAGTTAGTACGTATAAGAGCCCTCATAGAAATGTTGGACACACATGTAGCTCCAGTACTGACCTGTTTGTCTGTCCGTTCTGCTGCAGCAGTGACTGTGTCATGGCCTTTATGTTCGTCCATCGTGCACAGATAGCAGATACAACTCTGATCGGTTCGACAAAATATTTCAAAAACCTTCTTATGATGGGAGCAGATCCTCTCTTGTAGCTGGCCTGTTGCATCAATAACTGAGTGTTTTCTTCCGGGGTTGACATCATTGTGAACTCCAAAGTGAGTTTCACAGTAAGACAACAGACAATCCAGACAGGACTTCACAGCTTTGAGTTTTGTCCCAGTGCAGACGTCACACTCCACATCTCCAGGTCCAGCAGTACATGCAACAGGAGCAGGAGCTTGGATTCTGGTCTTCTTGATCTGTTCCACAAGTTCAGCAACAATATTATTTTTGTTTAAAACGGGTCTTGGGGTGAACGTCTGTCTGCACTGGGGGCAGCTGTAGACTCCCTTCTGATCTTCCTGATCCCAGCAGCCCTTAATGCAGCCTTTACAGTAACTGTGTCCACAATTAGTAGTCACTGGATCCCTAAGAAGATCCAAACAAATCGGACATGTAAAAAGTTCGTAGTTATTTGGAGCCGCTTCTGCCATTCTTCGTTTGTGCTGTGTAACGCTTCACAGGTTTTCACGTAGTTTCGTTTCGCCTGAAATCGGTGCTTTCTGGTTGGGTGGGCGTGTTCGTCCAAACATCGTCATTGATGTCGTGTATTAGAACACTAGTGTAGTTCTCAAACTGATTAAGCAGACAACTGGAAGGGCATACGGAAGAACTTATGAAAAACCGGAGTATTATTTATTTGTAACACTGTAACTACAGCATAGCTATCCAGGACAGAGCGGAGCACTAAGAAGAGCGCTGTTGTGGCTTTATGCTCTATGTATAATTACTATTATAGTTATATACTATTCGTGGGTTATCTAAATCACTGTTAGATACAAATGCAAGGAGACGAGGATGCAGCACAAGTTAGAACCTTTACTGGCGGGCGAATCTCTCAACTGCCAGGCATGAACAAACTATCACAGAACTCCGTAGTAGTGACAGTCAAACACAATCGAGCACCGAGTGCTCGATCCAATATACCACAAGCGCCATAGTGGCGATTCAGCCCTTATATACATTTCACAACAACCACTAGAGCAGGGGTTCTCAACCTTTTCTACTCCAAGGCCCACCTATTCGTATTTGTAACAGGGTGGGGCCCAACAGACACCCCGCTTATTTTAGCTCATCTATATTCCATTCGTTGTATTAAGGGAGTGTTATGTGTCACAAAGAACAACATCAGCACCTGCTACACTGTAAAAAATGTGCATAAAATTAACACTGAAATGCCGTAAAATCATGACATAAAAGAACTGTAAATAGAAATACAATAGAGTATTGCTTATTTCACAATTTTTTTGGGTAAAATACTAAACGAAATATAACTGGTAATTTTAAAGTAAGATTATGCATATTTCTCTGTAGAAATGACATATGGTTGTAATTTACACAAAGAAAAACTGTAATACAAGAAGCAATTCAATGCAGTTTAAATTACAACATGGTGGTGTTAAAATACTAAACGAAATACAACTGTTAATTTGCAGCTGAGTTGCCAGAACAATTCTGTAAAAAATACATCCACCTGTAAACCTCTTTACAGAGCAGCATGTCAATTTAACAAATCCCATTCAATTTCACTGAGAAATACCAAGCAAACAACATTATTTAACTGCTTAATTCTCATTATAACACTGTTATTCAACTGATTTTTCATCTACACAATTTCAGTGAAATCGAATGGAATTTGATGTACAATAGACAACAACTGGATGTATATTTTACTGAAATAATTGGTTTTATAGCATAATGGTCACGCAAAATCAGCATAAATCCAATGTTAAATTTACTGGTTCTGGATGTATTTTTTACAGGTTTGTTCTGGCAACCACAGCTGCCAGTTTTTTCCAGTAAAAACAACAGGATTTTTTTTACAGTGTAGCATAGCAGTGATGTAACTATAGCTAAAGTTCAATGTTGAATATACAAGTTTAAAATGTTACATTTACTGAACAAACTTGTCCAATATAACATAACAGTGATGTAAATATTGCTCAAATACAATGTTGAATACACAGGTTTAAAATGTTAAAATTACATCCTGCTCTATGAAGAGGTTTACAGGTGGATGTATTTTTTACAGGATTGTTCTGGCAACTCAGCTGCCAGTTTTTCCCCCGTAAAAACGATGGCAGTTTTTTTACAGTGTACACCTGCATCATCGAGTCCATCCTCACCTCCTCCATCACCATCTGGTACGCTGCTGCCACTGCCAATTACAAAGGCAGACTGCAGCGTATCATCCGTTCTGCTGAGAAGGTGATTGGCTGCAATCTGCCATCTCTACAGGACCTGTTCAGCTCTTTAGGACCCTGAGGCGGGCAGGTAAGATTGTGGCCGAACCCTCCCACCCGGGTCACAAACTCTTCGAGGTACTTCCCTCCGGCAGGAGGCTGCGGTCCATCAGGACCAAAACCTCACGCCACAAAACCAGCTTCTTCCCGGCTGCAGTTGGCCTTATTAACAAGGCCCGGGACCCCCACCTGACTTGGACTCTTATCCCACCCCCACTCCTCAAGTCTGTGTTACATTAACACACATTACATTACATTACATTGCACATTGCACATTGCACATTGCACATTGCACTCCTGTTTTGCATTTTGCATTTTACTTTCCACTTTACTTTTTTTTCTTTTATAATTATTTTTATTTGGTAAGAAGGTAACAGAAAATATAAAAGGGTACCAAGAATTACAATTGTCACAAATCATTTAAAAAAACAAACCCATCATTTTCAGCTATCTTCTAATAATTCATGCTTCCCCTGCCATACAGCAAAGGTGGCCCCATCTATCCCCACCCCTTCAGTTCTACATTAGTTTCAGTTCTACCTTATCTCCCTCATCAAGCCCCCTATCCCACACCCTCCCCAACCCACTCACCCCCTTCCAGACCTTCCCCTCACCCTACCCCCAATGCATGCAGTGCAGCAGCTATGTGGCTAACAGAGCTAGCGCTGACCAGTGAGCTTCACCTCCTTTTTCCTCTTTGCTTCCACATGAGGTAAGAATGAGGAACGTCCAGGTGGGCTGCCACATTAACCTCAAAGACAAATAAAACTCCATCATTAGCATATTTACAATTATCTAATGATTCAAAATGGTGAACTTCCCTAAACGGCTTCAGACTCATCCTACAATCCAAGCTCATCACTACTGATACATTGTTAAAATGTATGTAAATATATAAATATAGTTGATCCTACCAGGGTAATACCAGTAGACAGCAATGTAATGTAAATAAAACAGGAAATATGATCAATATGATGTTCTTCTCAAAACAAGGCACAAACTTTAGGACACTAAATGAGAGATTATGTCAAAAGCAATTGAATTCAAATAATTTGTGTACATACAGCTGCATTCGTGAACCCTGCCAATACCCGGGCTGCACACTGTTGAATTAAATTTACAGGAAAGGAAATATATAAACTTTTTTATAACTTCATTTAGTCACTGACTGGACCAGATATGCACACACGCCACAGCAGCTGGTGGTGAGACGTGCCACGGAGTGCGAGAGCTTCCTGGTGTGTCTGGCTTTGGACCCTCTGGTACAAGTCTGTCTTCATGATCTGGCTTTGGACCCTCTGGTACAAGTCTGTCTTCATGATCTGGCTTTGGACCCTGTGTCCCTCTGGTACAAGCCTGTCTTCATGATCTCCTTCTTCGTCCCCCTGACTCTGATCCTTGTCTGCTCGCTCTGCATCGTCTCTGAGCTCAGGCGCAGGCATCTGGATCACTAGGGCAACATCAAGAGGTGGTGGTGGTGTTCGTTGTCTGATTCCTGCCCAGCAACGTGGCCCAGGTGCTGATCTGGGTGAGGATTGGGTCACAGAGGACGTGTGAATCCGTGGAGGTAATAAACGTGGTCTTCTACCCCACGCTGACCCTCACCTTCCTCAACAGCATACTGGACCCTGTGCCCTACTACTTCTCCAGCCCCGCCCTCCAGCGGGTGTGCAGACAGCTGGTGAGACTCCAGAGCACAGAGGGGACGGTGGACACAGGGGAGGACGGGACTAAAGACAGCAGCTCCCAGGCTGACAGACAGACAGGAGTGAGGGGTCTGAGGCTCCTGCTGCTCCAGGTGGAGACAGACACATTTCACTCATGCTGTCATGTAGTGCTTACTGTTTTAAAGCTCCTTTAACAGGAATATTCAGCATCTATGAGTATGGGATTTACACAATGTACATTTGCATTTAGAAATACTGTATTTTTCTCATTTCTATTAATATAATATATAAAATTACTTTTGAAAGAACATATTTCAAATACATTAGGCCTACTTTGCAAGCACAAAACATGAATTTATGTATTATTGTTTATAAATGTAAATGTAAATGAAATAGAGTACACATTTTGAAGAAATGGCTATTTGATTCAAGTTAAAATTCTACATTACACATATCAGACATGAAGAAGGTTCCATTAATTGGTAATTATTTTCAACACGTAACATTCTGAGGATATATACAGTACCAGTCAAAAGTTTGGACACACCTTCTCATTTTTTTGAGAAGTTTTTTCTATACTTTTATTATTTTCTACATGGTAGATAACACTTTTTTTGTTTAGTACATCATTCCATATATGTGTTCTTTCGTAGTTTAAATGTCTTCAGTATTAATCTACAATGTAGAAAAAAATTAAAGTAAAGAAAAAACTTTAAGAAAAATTTAAGGTGTGGTGTGTCCAAACTTTTGACTGGTATTTTAGAGTAGAGATGAGGACAGAACTTTTACAATCCATTAAAATGTCTGTTTTTTGGAACGCACCAATGGCAAGACAATGGTTTTCGATCAGGAACAGCGAATGTTGTCATCTGTCGATGTTGTTGATTAGTGACAGGTGGGCAGGTACCTCCTCCTGCCAATGGCACGTACATCTTGTTACTTGTTACGTTTTATTTTCTCGTGAAAGCATTTCATTTATTCATTGCTATCGGGATGATAAAGGAATTTCAATACATTTAACAAAAATACTTCTGAAATAAATCACACACACACACGCGCCAAGAAAAAGAGTACATTAGGGCACAATGAATGCCAGTCTATAACTCTTTATTCACCATTTTGCACCAGAAACATTTTAAAATATACTGGTCTCCTTACAATGGTATTAATAAAGAAACAGAGGAACACATTTAATTGGGTGTCAATTGTTGGATGAATACAGTCTCATTAAGATTTACTGCCATGGTACATAATATTGTGGTTGTCATATAAAACCAGATATCAGAACATGTATGCAATAACAAAGGGATTAAACACTTGGGAGAGTGAGGTTATGCAACACAGAGCTCATCAAAACCTTTCACACACAATGTCTTATGTCTGCTGTGGTGATACTGCATGTGTTACAGCAGAGGTCTAGAGGTACAGATATTGTAATAGCTGGGGTCCAGAGAGGGGGGAATGGCTTCAGTCGGTTGTTGTCCCCAAGATCAGAGATTCTCAGGCCCAGCTGCTAGATCCTTACATGTGAGTGAGTGATGTGTTAAATGATGTGATGTGTGTGTGTGTGTATGGCCCAGCTGCTAGATCCTTACGTGTGAGTGATGTGTTAAATGATGTGATGTGTGAGATGTATGTGCTAACAGCATCTAGATATGTCAGTCACAGCAGCTTCACTGATGATCTAGACCCTAGCACAAACCCAGGGTAGAGTGTGTGAGTGAATGTGGTCTGGACTCTGTGCAGGAGGGTCATTGTGTCAGTGATGCTGTAGAAGGCCAGAGTTCCTGCCCTGTGATCCACATACACTCCTATTCTGGAGCTGGCCACTAGAGGGAGTTTAGTGTGTTTATTATTGTGACTGAAAGAGGAGTCATAGCTGGAGAGGAACAGACTCCAGGACTGATCATTACATCCAAACACACACTCATGACCCACTCCTCTCCTGCTGATGCTTTTATATGAGACTGATATCACAACCCCATTCCCCCCACTCCACTCAACCTCCCAGTAGCAGCGTCCAGACACACCCTCTCTACACAGCACCTGACCCCACCTATCAAATCTCTCTGGATGATCAGGATATGACTGGACCTCAGCTCTCCACTCCACCCTCCTGTTCCCCTCAGACAGATGGAGGGTTCTGTGTGCTGTGTTTGGATCCAGTGTGAAGTGACAGGAGTCTGATGGAGGAGAAGACAGGACAAACTTAGGTATTTATATGTGTTAGGTGTGTGTGTGTGTGTGTGTGTGTGGGGGGGGGGGTGAGAGAGAGATAAACTCACATTCTAAAGGGGGGGGGGGTGTGTGTGTGTGTGTGTGTGTGTGTGTGTGTTGGGGGGGGGGGGGTGTTGTTATTTCATATGAATCTTTACGTGTGGGTGATGACATTTCTTTCTGTGATTTTTTTCTGTGAGGGAATGTTTCACATATAACTGAGATTTGTTTATGTGTGTGTGATTCTTTACATGTTTGTGCAGGTGTACACGTGTGAGTGTCTGTATTCAAAAGTTCAAAAATGAGCATGGTTATGTGTGTGTGTACTTGTGTGTGTGTTTGTCTGAAGAGAGTCCTTTGTATGAATGAATGATGTTGAGTTTGTGTAAGTATTTGGGTTTGTTTCATTTCATTCCTTTGTGTGAGATGAGTCCTTCGTATTGAAGGAACCAGAATTTAAGATTTATAGTTAATAAGGATATGTCATAGTCAATAATTCAATGTATCTTATACCTAGTTGTAATTGTTACTTTTATTTGGACTTAAGTTAGAATGTAATCATTTCTGGTTAGAGAAGAGAGAGAGAGAGAGTCTGATGGCTCTAAGGCCTCATGAATACTGAGGGTGACGCCCCTGGTTCTCAGAGAGCATTTAACAGCGATCCTTCAATGGATAATCAGATAATCTTAGGTGAAGCTCTGTGAGTGAGTGGAACTCAGGCTCTGTCACACACACACACACACACACACACACACACACACACACACACACACACACACACACACACACACACACACATGGCTTAGGTGAAGCTCTGTGAGTGAGTGGAACTCAGGCTCTGTCTCACAAAGGTGGCCACCGTTGTTCGAGATTAAAACCTGTTTCATGACTTACCATATCCAAGACTGGGTCTCATAATATATGGTATAAAATGAATTACCACCTCCTATACAGTTAGTATATAGGAGTGTAGAAGTGTTCCAGTGTCTTTGTATGTGAAAGTCTGTAGGTGTGATTGGTTGTATGGGTGTGTGTGTGAGACACAGAGACAGAGAGAGAGGGAGAGAGAGAGAAATACAGAGAAATATAAATGTCTCTTTCTTCCTCTCCTAGTCTAGACTATCTTCACTGTGGGATGCTGCTGTAGTCTCTCCACCTGATCTACTTGTAGAATCCCTCAGTCTACACCTACTCACCCCAACCACACTGTCATGCATTTGTGTTGTCATGTGAGATTCTGTGGTGTGAGGGGAGACAGGTGGTGTAAGGGGAGACAGGTGTGTAAGGGGAGACAGGTGGTGTGAGGGGAGACAGGTGTGTAAGGGTAGACAGGTGGTGTGAGGGGAGACAGGTGGTGTGAGGGGAGACAGGTGGTGTGAGGGGAGACAGGTGGTGTGAGGGGAGACAGGTGTGTGAGGGGAGACAGGTGGTGTGAGGGGAGACAGGTGGTGTGAGGGGAGACAGGTGGTGTAAGGGGAGGTGGTGGGTTGAGAGCGAGCGCCAAAGCAAGTGCTGCAGCTGATGAGGAGAACTGAGTTTAAATGAAGTGTGTGTGTGTGTGTGTGTGTGTGTGTGTGTGTGTGTGTGTGCTGATGAGGAGAACTGAGTTTAAATGAAGTGTGTGTGCGTGTGTGTGTGCGTGTGTGTGTGTGTGTGTTTGTGTGCGTGTGTGTGTGTGTGCTGATGAGGAGAACTGAGTTTAAATGAAGTGTGTGTGTGTGTGTGTGTTGATGAGGAGAACTGAGTTTAAATGAAGTGTGTGTGTGTGTGTGTGTGTGTGTGTGTTGATGAGGAGAACTGAGTTTAAATTAAGTGTGTGTGCGTGTGTGTGTGCTGATGAGGAGAACTGAGTTTAAATGAAGTGTGTGTGTGTGTGTGTGTGTGTGTGTGTGTGTGTGTGTGCTGATGAGGAAAACTGAGTTTAAATGAAGTGTGTGTGTGTGTGTGTGTGTGTGTGTGTGTTGATGAGGAGAACTGAGTTTAAATGAAGTGTGTGTGTGTGTGTGTGTGTGTGTGTGTGTGTGTGCGCGTGTGTGTGTGCTGATGAGGAGAACTGAGTTTAAATGAAGTGTGTGTGTGTGTGTGTGTGTGTGTGTGTGTGTGCTGATGAGGAGAACTGAGTTTAAATGAAGTGTGTGTGTGTGTGTGTGTGTGTGCTGATGAGAACTGAGTTTAAATGAAGTGTGTGTGTGTGTGTGTGTGTGTGTGTGCTGATGAGGAGAACTGAGTTTAAATGACGTGTGTGTGTGTGTGTGTGTGTGTGTGTGTGTGCTGATGAGAACTGAGTTTAAATGAAGTGTGTGTGTGTGTGTGTGTGTGTGTGTGTGCTGATGAGGAGAACTGAGTTTAAATGAAGTGTGTGTGTCTGTGTGTGTGTGTGTGTGTGTGTGTGTGTGTGTGTGTGTGCTGATGAGGAGAACTGAGTTTAAATGAAGTGTGTGTGTGTGTGTGTGTGTGTGTGTGTGTGTGTGTGTGCGCTGATGAGGAGAACTGAGTTTAAATGAAGTGTGTGTGTGTGTGTGTGTGTGTGTGTGTGTGCTGATGAGGAGAACTGAGTTTAAATGAAGTGTGTGTGTGTGTGTGAGAGTGTGTGTGTGTGTGTGTGTGTGTGTGCTGATGAGGAGAACTGAGTTTAAATGAAGTGTGTGTGTGTGTGTGTGTGCTGATGAGGAGAACTGAGTTTAAATGAAGTGTGTGTGTGTGTGTGAGAGTGTGTGTGTGTGTGTGTGTGTGTGCTGATGAGGAGAACTGAGTTTAAATGAAGTGTGTGTGTGTGTGTGAGAGTGTGTGTGTGTGTGTGTGTGTGTGTGTGCTGATGAGGAGAACTGAGTTTAAATGAAGTGTTGTGTGTGTGTGTGTGTGTGTGTGTGCTGATGAGGAGAACTGAGTTTAAATGAAGTGTGTGTGTGTGTGTGAGAGTGTGTGTGTGTGTGTGTGTGTGTGTGTGCTGATGAGGAGAACTGAGTTTAAATGAAGTGTGTGTGTGAGAGTGTGTGTGTGTCTGTGTGTGTGCTGATGAGGAGAACTGAGTTTAAATGAAGTGTGTGTGTGTGTGTGTGTGTGTGTGTGTGTGTGTGTGTGTGTGTGTGTGCTGATGAGGAGAACTGAGTTTAAATGAAGTGTGTGTGATTGATGTGTGAGGGGGGTGGTAAATTCGTTACATCTCCTCCCGCACTTCCGTTTAGAACGCCATTTTAGGAGAACGGAAAAAGACACTGTTTCCTCTACCCATGAACTATAACAGCCATAATGAAATGTTGAACTGCTTAAACATGTAGAACCATGTGACTGCTACTGAAACTTGACTTGTGATTTGGAATAAAGTAAACTGTATAAAATGTGTTTGTGTCAAACTCACATTGTAGGAAATCCTCTCTGGTTGTAGGTTCAGGAGGCAAAATAGCCTGGACTTTAGTCACTATTGAGAGAGAAAGAATCATATTAGAAACAACACAGACTGGTGTAAATGTCAACATTGCATCAACCTTCTGTTTTTGTGATGGCAGTAAATGTGTGTTCTCTTGTTGAGGGACATTATGAGTGTCCAGCTTTTTCAACCTTAAAGACCCTCTTAAGACAAGTAAACATGGAGACACCTGCAGAGTATCTCAGCTTCACTGACATACAAAGGATATGTTACAAATATGTGACATTGAGAAATACAGGTTCCTGAAGTTCAGCATCACATTTAGCTTATTAGTACAATCCAGAGGGAAAGTATAGTAAGTCATTACATGTAAACATATGTCAGTAATGTGATTTACCTGATGCAGATATCTTCATGACTTCCTCCTTGCAGAAATTCTCCAGCTGCATCTTTAGTGAGGAGACCGATTTCTTCACAGCCTCAAAAGAGAGGCCTTGGTTCACAGAGATGCAGGATAAGTCTTTAGACTCAGGTGCTTCACTGACTGACTGGAAAGTCTAAATAGACACACAGAGATAGAGAGAAAAAGAGAGAGAGAACAATAAGAGATGACAGAGATAGAGAGAGAGAGAGTGAGAGAGAATAGCTGTAGTTATGAATCCCAAATGAATCGAACACAAATGGTTCCTGAATCCCAAATGAACCCAACACAAATGGTTCCTGAATCCCAAATGAACCCAACACAAATGGTTGTCCAAATGCCACTGGTTTGCCTTGACCTACATGTGGCCTGACCAAAGAGGCCGAGTGGCAGGCACCTGTGCACCTCAAGTGCCTCCAAACAAACTGTGAGCCATGATGTCAGGGCAGATGTGCTTTTATCAATTAACCACAGGTAGTGATATCACTCAATCCCCGTCTGTCTTTTTCCTACCAATTGCCATAATGATTTTGAGCAGTTTTCTAAAGAATGAAAATGTCTTCGTCATGTTCAAATGTTTTGAGTGATGAATACCAAAACTTTCTTCACACACTGAAACTGCATGGGGTAAGGTATCTGTTCAAATGCAGTGGACTGTGTTATAATAATAATAATAATAATAATAAGCATTTATCTGTAAACTTAGAGATCCTAGAAGAAAATTCAACAATATCTAGATTTAGTTAAAATTTCCACCTAGGAATATATTCAACATAAATCAATGCCCTCAAACATTCTGTGCACTAATAATCCATCATCAACACTTACCTTGAGGAAATGGATGTCATCCTCTGTGTGTGAAAGCTGCTCCAGCTCAGCATCTCTCCTCTTCAGCTCAGCAATCTCCTGCTCCAGTCGCTTCAGGAGGTCTTCAGCCCGACTCACCTCAGCCTTCTCCTGATCTCTGATCAGCTCTTTCACCTCAGAGCGCCTTCTCTCAATGGAGCGGATCATCTCAGTAAAGATCCTCTCACTGTCATCCACTGCTGTCTGTGCAGAGCTCTGTTAGGAGACACACAAAGAGGAGGAGTCCATCTAAAGCAGCCCACTCACTCAGCTCCTCCACACAGCCTGGTACCCACAGTGTGGCTCAGAGGAGCTGGGAAGTGGCTCAGCATTACAGACTCCTGTCTGGCTGACTGGAGGAGAGCCCTGATTGAGCCTGAAATGGCTCCTCCAGCAGCCAGCTGTTGTCCTCCTCTCCTCTGGTCAGTACTCACCTTGAGAGTCTCCACAGCCTTCCTCAGGTCCTGCAGCTCCTTCTCTCGCTCCTGGATTCTCTGCTGGATTTTACTCTGGGTCTTCCCCAAGTGTGTCTATGTTGAAGGAATACATCACATCCACAACAAACAGTTATGGTGGCATCATAATATTATTATTGTCTGATAGCATTCCTGCAAGTACAAGCTGTTTAAGCTACTGACCCTGACTGAGAGGTGATCTGTAGTGTTGCTGAATAGCTTATTGGTGAGACTCTGTTTCATTGCAAGGTTTGAGAAAAACACAAAATAAGTTTTGTCTTTGTGGAGCAAAAAAGAGAGAACCAGGAGGAACACTGATTTACTGACTTTACATGCAATCAATCTTTATTTATTCATATTTATAGTTTCTCTTGTGGAGTTGATAAACTTACTGCAACTATACCCTCACTGAGTGACCTGTGACCTCTAGGCAGTTGATAACCATGTAATGTCATTCAGTCATAGTGTCAACCACCCAGGACCCTATAAAATGCCATTTCAGCCCCCAAATCACTGGGCTCATCTGAGAGGACTGTGCAGCAATATTGCAGGCAGAAAGCATGATGTGCCCATTTTAATATAAATGACTGTTAAATAAGAGAAGTATTACAAAATGCCAACAAACATAACACATTAAATGGTAATTTAGGCTTTGTATATGTATTTGTTATTTAGATACAGTTAATATGTGACAGGAGATTATCTGTCTGATTTCTGTTTTTAAAATGGTATAGAATTGAATTAGGCTATGTGTTTTCATTCCTGTAGGATAATGCTGACAGTCTGAAGTAGGGATGCACCGATACCGATACCAGTATCGGTATCGGTGCCGATACTTCGTTAAAATACTCGTACTCGTTGTTGAATTGCCGATACCAAGCACCGATACCACTCATCAGTATTTCACTGCATCAAACTGGCCGGGCTATGCTGACACAAAATGTGATTTATTGTCCTACCTGTCCTACCATTCTCTGCCAGACTAGTAAGTAGCTTATTTGCCGTCTTGTGTTGCATTTGCTTGATGTTTGACTGTGTTAGGAAAGTTTGTCATAGTGTCAAAGTATTTCAGTATACAGGTTTCGCTAAATTTAGCTGCTAGCATCTCGTTAGCGATTAGCAATTCCGTTGTGCTGCCTTAACGGCGATTTGGGCTCATTTTAAGATAAATGACGACGACAGGAGTACGGCACAGTGTAAGATCTACACTGCTACGGTGTCGAGGGGCGGAAAGGAAAGTACTCTGTTTAACACAAGCAATTTGATTAAACATCTGAAGACTACTGCAACACCCTCCTAACGGGCCTGCCGGCTTGCGTGGTGAAACCACTACAGATGATCCAGAAAGCGGCGGCGCGTCTGGTGTTCAACCAACCGAAAAGGGCACACGTCACCCCGCTACTCATCGAGCTCCACTGGCTGCCAGTAGCTGCTCGCATTAAGTTCAAGTCACTTATGCTTGCCTACAGAGTGCTTACTGGTTCTGCTCCCACCTACCTAAATGCTCTTGTAAGGGCAAATGTTACACCCAGGACGCTGCGCTCGTCTAGTGAGCGTCGTTTGGCACTGCCGTCCGTGCAAGCACGGCAATCCAGACTATTTTCATTTGTAGTTCCACGTTGGTGGAACGAACTGCCTAGTACTACCAGAGCAGGGGCGTCCCTCTCTACCTTCAAGAAGCTTTTGAAGACCCAACTCTTCAGAGAGCACCTCCCCTCCTAACTGGCACCTGACTAGCGCTTAACTTGCACTTCAGCAGTTACATTCCTGCACTTCTTTTTCCTCTTTTCTAGGTTGTTGTTTTTCTAATTCTCATGTAAAGTAGTATTTATTGTTACACCATGCTTTTTTATTGCTCTTAGCTTGACTGTTCTCTCCCTTGTACGTCGCTTTGGACAAAAGCGTCTGCTAAATGACTAAATGTAAATGTAAATGCACCATAGTGCTAAGTACACAGAGTTCACTGATGCTAGTGGCGCAAGACCGAAGCAACCAATCTTAACTGACGTCTTGCAAAAGAAAAAAACGCGCACGCACACACAGAGAGAGAGAGGTAGAGAGAAAGACTGTGCCACATAGGTTAAGTGATTGTTTGTGTACTTGAGCAGGAGATTCTTCTGATCCTTTTGTAACTGAAATGTGCTCTTGTGCTAATCCAGTAATAGTTCTGTTCACTTTTTGTTAAGCAGACTGTGTTGTTAACTATGCAGCAAATTCAATTGCCTTTATCTGGTTATATTTGCATTTTGTCTCATGTGATGATATTGTCTGTTTGAAGGCTTTTTTTGTGTGTTAAAACCAGAAAGCTCTGTTTATTTTTGGCTTGGGATAGCCTTCTGTTAATTTTGTACTATAGGCTTGACATAATCTGCAGAGGATAAAATAAAATCTGCCTCCAAATGAATTGCACTTTCATGGAGACCAAATCTAAGAAGTATCGGTATCGATACTCGGTATCGGCAAGTACACAAATAAAAATACTCGTACTCGTATCGGTTTGTAAAAAAGTGGTATCGGTGCATCCCTAGTCTGAAGTTAACCATCTGGTTTTACAACTTCATTAGACAGGTGTGTTTTTATGTCATCGTTATTCTCTCTCTTCCTCACTCTATCATGGACCTAAAGAGGATGAGTCTATAGCCTGTCTTCCAGTTGGAAACCCAATAGCCAAGTCCTACCACACAAGTCCAATCTATCACCAATCAATCTTTATTTATTCATATTTATAGTTTCTCTTGTGGAGTTGATAAACTTACTGCAACTATACCCTCACTGAGTGACCTGTGACCTCTAGGCAGTTGATAACCAGGTAATGTCATTCAGTCATAGTGTCAACCACCCAGGACCCAACACAATGCCATTTCAGCCCCATAATCACTGGGCTCATCTGAGAGGACTGTGCAGCAATATTGCAGGCAGAAACATGGACGGATTAAGAAACCACGGGCCCCTGGGCCTGGACATGTTAAAGGCCCCCTCCCTTCGCAAAAAAAAAATTGTGCACTCGCAAAACACGCATGCACACACAAACACCATTAGGCATATATATATATTTTACCAACAATGTGTTGGATTTAACGGTCGAATTAGATACTTTGGCTATTGTATTGGGAAAGTAAACAGGTCAAAGTTTACTCCGTGACATCCACCTTCGGTGCACTGCCCTGCTATTGTTTCTGACATTACATGTGACAGGGCAACAGCCGAGTGATTCTTTTCCAAATTGAAACTGATTAAGACCTACCTGAGCAGTATGGGGCAGGAGAGGCTGAATGGGCTGGCTATCCTGTCCATTGAAAGAGCAAATCATAAATCACCACTTTTATGTTTGAAAGGCGTCGTTCGGCAAGTGTACTGGCTGTGCTCAGTCAGCTTGTAGGTCTTGGCGTTCAGATTCTGCGCCTAAACTAGCTATATCGTATCGTCTCGTCACATGATCAAATAGAGACTTGACATTGGCGAACAAGATACATATTACCCAGCAATCATCATTGCATATCTGTATATGACAAAAATAACAAATTAAACAAGAAATGATTCATTTCATTGAATCAGCCTTTTAATAGTTTCTATAGTGTATGTACGATAAGCATATAATTGTGTTATATATTGCTACTGATGATTTCCCCCTAAAAATTATGAAAACCATGACAGAGACAGGTTTGCCATTTTGAGGGAATATATAGGCTAGCATAAATTATCACAGATAGTCCATAAAAAAAAAATCTTCCCTGATCACTATCGCATTCAAACTAGTGACACTTGGACGTCCATATGTTCGAAAAAATGTATAAAGCAGGTTGTGCTTTGCCTACGAACCTTCCGCGCTGGCTGCATTGTCTATAGTTACGCCCCTGGCGTACATGTACATGTTCTAACACAGCACAGGTACACTCAATTAAAGCCATTAGCAAATGAACAAAATACACCTTTTTCAACCACAAATAAGAGATACATAACAGCGACTTCATGCAGAGGCTCTGGCTTAGGGGCCCCTTGAGCTCATGGGCCCCTGGGCCTGGGCCCGGTAGGCCCGTTCGTTAATCCATCCCTGGGCAGAAAGCATGATGTGCCCATTTTAATATAAATTACTGTTAAATAAGAGAAGTATTACAAAATGCCAACAAACATAACACATTAAATGGTAATTTAGGCTTTGTATGTGTATTTGTTATTTAGATACAGTTAATATGTGACAGGAGATTATCTGTCTGATTTCTGTTTTTAAAATGGTATAGAATATAATTAGGCTATGTGTTTTCATTTCTGCATGAGAATACTGACAGTCTGAAGTTAACCATCTGGTTTTACAACTTCATTAGACAGGTGTGTTTTTATGTCATCGTTATTCTCTCTCTTCCTCACTCTATCATGGACCTAAAGAGGATGAGTCTATAGCCTGTTTTTCCTTCCAGTTGGAAACTCAATAGCCATCTCCTACCACACAAGTCCAATCTATCACCAAGAGAACTCCTGTCCTTACCTGTTTCTCTCTCCTCCCTGCAGTGGCTGACACAGTGTCATGGCCTTTGTGTTCATCCACCAGACAGAGCAAACAAACACAACTTTGGTCCGTACGACAAAATATCTCCAGAGGCTTCTCATGTTGGGTGCAGATCCTCTCCTGTAGCTGGCCTGTGGCATCAACCACCTTATGTTTTCGCCCAGGGTTTATGTCATTGTGAACTTTGTAGTGAGTTTCACAGTATGAAACCAGACATTCCAGACAGGACTTCACAGCTTTGAGTTTTGTCCCAGTGCAGACGTCACACTCCACATCTCCAGGTCCAGCAGTACATAGAACAGGAGCAGCAGCTTGGATTCTGGTCTTCTTGATCTGTTCCACCAGTTCAGCAACAATATTATTTTTGTTCAAAACGGGTCTTGGGGTGAACGTCTGTCTGCACTGGGGGCAGCTGTAGACTCCCTTCTGATCTTCCTGATCCCAGCAGCCCTTAATACAGTCCACGCAGTAATTGTGTCCACAGTGAATAGTTACTGGATCTCTAAGAAGATCCAAACAAATCGGACATGTACAAAGTTCGTAGTTATTTGGAGCCGCTTCTGCCATTCTTCGTTTGTGCTGTGTAACGCTTCACAGGTTTTCACGTAGTTTCGTTTCGCCTGAAATCGGTGCGTAACTTTCAAAACAACTTCCTCGTTGGGTGGGCGTGTTCGTCCAAACATCGTCATTGATGTCGTGTATTAGAACACTAGTGTAGTTCTAAAACTGATTAAGCAGTCAACTGGAAGGGCACACGGCAGAACTTATGAAAAACCGAAGTATTATTTATTTGTAACACTGTAACTACAGCATAGCTATCCAGGGCAGAGCAGAGCACTAAGGAGAGCGCCATAGTGGCTTTATGCTCTATGTATAATTACTATTATAGTTATATACTATTCGTGGGTTATCTAAGTCACTGTTAGATACAAATGCACGGAGACGAGGATGCAGCACAAGTTAGAACATTTACTGGCGGGCGAATCTCTCAACTGCCAGGCATGAACAAACTATCACAGAACTCCGTAGTAGTGACAGTCATACACAATCGAGCACCGAGTGCTCGATCCAATATACCACAAGCGCCATAGTGGCGATTAAGCCCTTATATACATTTCACAACAACCACTAGAGCAGGGGTTCTCAACCTTTTCTACTCCAAGGCCCCACCTATTCGTATTTGTAACAGGGTGGGGCCCAACAGACACCCCGCTTATTTTAGCTCATCTATATTCCATTCTAATTATTAAGCGATTGTTATGTGTCACAAAGAACAACATCAGCACCTGCTACAGGTGGGAGCCTAGAAATGAATACAAGAAAATCTAACTCTAGAATATCAAAATTGTATTGTGCACCAGAAAACAACATAAAACCACACAGAGCATTTTCAGTCAAAAGGAATGCATTATCCAAAAGAGTTTTGAAACAATTTATTTGCAGTAGGCCTATTTGTGCACAGCAAACAAGCAAGTAAATAAAACCAGAATAGACCCAAAAGATAGCACGCACTCAAAACAAGAGATGAATCATGCAAACAAGACCAGGTGTTGCTTCAGACATGCAAACAACTAGGTTCAAATAATGTTCAAATAAATAAGTTCAAATAGGTCCAAATAATGATTCAAATAATTAAAATAATGATTTAAATCTGTTGCTGCACTCTATTATCAACATAAATATCACCAAGCATTCCTGGGGAGTGGTTCGAGTTGGTAGCTCTTCACAGAAAAGCATGTCCGCTCAAACGATAACGCACAAAAACCAGCAGTAATAAAGCGCTACTGACGTCCGTCGACTCGTCTAAATTGAAACTGTATTGCAGGGGTTTTCAACTGGTTTTGTCCCAGGGACCACCATTCTGACTAGAAAGTAATCTGCGGCACACTGCTGTGCGCGTGCACGTGTGTGTGTGTGTGTGGAGAGAGGGGAGAGAGACCTGTCAGTGTGATATCTGGGCATGGTGAAGTCCAGACAGCCGGTCTATTCGTGGCGAAATGGTAGACAGCGACAGTCTCATAGCATTCTCTGGTTCAAGTCTTGCCCTGTACTTATTCTTCAAGTACGCCAGTGTAGAAAAACTGCTCTCACACAGGTAGGTATTTGGGAAGGGCAAAAGACACCTCACTGCTTTTGCAGCAACTCTGGAAATTCTGTCTGGCAACTTATCCAGAACTTAAGTCATATGAAAATCACGCAACATCCGTTGCATGTACTCAAGGCTTGGCATTCAAAAAAACGCGATGCGTCTCCATATGCCGCAATAGTTTTGACGGCTTCATGGCTTCATTTGACAGTAATGTTGAACACACTAAACACAGTGGTACCTCCTCTCCTGCTCCGTCTGTCGTCACTGTAAATCCGTATTTGATGTATTCCTCATTGTATTTTCTTTTTTGACTTTGTTTCCCTGTATCCTGTGAAGGTATAGCTTTGTTGGAAGCCTGTCCTTGTCCCTCTATCGTGGCAGCCTGTCCCTCTGCCGTGGCAGTCTGTCCCTCTGTCACTCTCCTTACTAAAAACCGACCCATTGGTGCTTCTGACTAGCTAACTCGACGTAGAACGAAATTTTAGCTAAGGACAGTAGATAACTTCAGTCGTTCACCAAAAGTATTACTTTTTCGACGAAACTTCAAAAGTACACGCAGGCTGTTGTGGCTTTATGCTCTATGTATAATTACTGTTATAGTTATATACTATTCGTGGGTTATCTAAATCACTGTTAGATACAAATGCACGGAGACGAGGATGCAGCACAAGTTAGAACCTTTACTGGCGGGCCAATCTCTCAACTGCCAGGCATGAACAAACTATCACAGAACCCCGTAGTACTGACAGTCAAACACAATCGAGCACCGAGTGCTCGATCCAATATACTACATCCCTCTTTTCCGACTGAGAAGTGGCATACGTATCAGTTACCTCAACAGTTAACTCTTTACTTGCCATTAACGCTATGGCATCAACATTAAACTTGTCTTTTCTACTTGCATACTTCTATGGTTAATAAAGCATGTTTTCAATAGACTTATGGCTTTCATTAAACATTACAAACCACTTTCCTGCTAAGCATTCTGGAGAAACATTTAAGCATTTAGAACATTCAACACTCTTGAAACATTTCAGGTTAAACACTCCTCATTCTCTTTTCTCTTTCTTAGTTTTTTTTTTTTTTTTTTAAACACATTTGAAGGAGTATATAAAACATTCCTGAAATCAGTCATTGAATCTGGCAGGGCGTCTAACCGCTCTGCCGCTCCTTGTGTAGCATGTGGGTGTACCGCTCGTAGTCACAGGAGGAGGGTTGTGTGGTGGCAGGTCATGTGGTGGTGAGTCCACTGACACAGGGGCTTGAGAGGGTTGTACCTCTGAGTCCAACTGTTCATCACGGTCAGTGTCTATGAACAGACTCGGGTGTATCTTCCTCAGATGTCGTCGGTTCCTCCTTTGCGTCCTACCTGCCGGCGTCTGCACAGTGTAGGAGCGTGGTTCATCTCGCTGTCGGATGACAACAGCAGGCTCCCAGCCGCGCCGTGTGTGCATGTGTACGGTGTCTCCTGAGGTCAACACTGGCAGGGGCTTTGCACGCTGATCGTAGTGTTGCTTTTGGCGGAACTGTAGGTTTTGTATTTTGCTGTGAAGATGCTGTGGGACTGACTGTGTCAGCACGGCACTGGAACACGGAAGTGTGCTCCGTAGAACTCTTCCCATCAACATCTGTGCAGGCGACTCATTCAGTCCTGTCACCGGTGTGTTCCTCAGTGACAGCAACACTAGATGTGGGTCGGTGCCGGTCTGCGTTGCCTTCTTCAGCGCATGTTTTACAGTCTTTATGGCTCTCTCAGCCATTCCATTTGAAGAGGGAAAACCTGGGCTGGAGTGTGTGAGTTTGAATTCCCATGAAGCTGCAAATGATTTCATCTCATAACTGGCAAATGGGACATGATCACTCACTATCTCCCTAGGAATCCCGTGCCTGGCAAAAACAGACTTCATCTTCTGGATCACTGTGTAGGCTGTTTTATCAGACAGGTTAAGCACTTCAGGATATTTGGTCAGGTAATCAACTAACAACAGATATGACTGACCATGTAGCTCGAAGATGTCTGCTCCGACTTTCATCCATGGCAGTTCTGGAATCTGATGTGGTATGAGTGGCTCAGCCTGGTGTTTGGGCTGTAGCTGCTGGCACTGCATGCACTTCTCCACCATTGCCTCGATGTCTCGTGCCATGCCAGGCCAGTAGAGGGAGTTTCTTGCTTTGGCTTTTGTGCGCTGCACTCCTTGGTGAGCAAGATGCAGCTTCTCCAAAATCTTACTCCTGAAGCTCTGGGGTATGATGGTTTTGTCTCCGACCATGACAATGTCATTCTCAATGCTTATATTGTCCTTGACTGACCAGTAGCCGTGTAGTTTCCTGTCCAGACTTTTCTTTTTCATGGGCCAGCCATTCTTGTGTTTCTCACACACAGCTTGTAACACGCTATCTGCTGCCGTTGCCTTTTTCAGTTGGCTGAGTGTTTCCTCGCTCAAGGAATCAGTGGCCTCCAAAGCATACACAACTCTCTCATCACAGGGGTTCTCGTTAATGTTTTCACCTTCTCTGCTTGCAGTGGCACGTGAGAGTGTGTCGGCAATGTACATGTGCTTGCCTGGTGTGTATGTTACTTGTAGATCGTACCTCTGCAGTTGTAGAAGCATTCCTTGCAGCCGCGCAGGTGCTTTGCTCAGCGGCTTGCGCACGATGACCTCCAGAGGCTTATGATCGGACTGCACAGTTACTGGTCTGCCATAGACATACTGGTGGAATCTCTTAGCAGCAAACACTATGGCCAGCAACTCTTTCTCTAGCTGCGCGTACCTCTTTTCTGTGTCAGTGAGTGCTCGTGAGGCATAGCACACTGGGCGGCCATCCTGCAGCAGACAGGCTCCCAGTCCGTCTTTTGAGGAATCAGCTTGTAGAGTCAGCGGCTGCTTGTGATCGTAGTACCTCAGCACTGGGGCTTGTGTGAGGGTGGACTTCAGTGTCTGTAGTGCTGAGCTGTGGTGTGGGCACCACTGCCACGCTACATCCTTCTGAAGCAGCTGTCTGAGGGGTGCTGTGAGTGAGGCTTCATTCGGTATGTACTGTTAGATTTGGGCATTTTTCATATACTTTCAACTCATATGAGTTCCTCCCCCACAAGAATGTGTCACATTCTCGCTACCTTCATTAACACACAAATGGTCAGAAAGACCCTTCCTGTCTGCTGACATTCACACCTTTTCATATATAGGTAGCCCAGCATGCACACAACCAGACCACAGACACACCCATTATGCTAAGTTGTGTATTCTATTGACTATAACTGAAATGTAATTTGTATACTGAGGGTGTTGTGTTGAAGAAAGGATGCCGTAGAGACACCAACCGCTACGACCGGTGAGAGAACGGAGCAAGGAGAATTGAGGAGACATCGCGGCCTGTGGAGTCAAAGGCCAACCAGAAGACAAACTACACTATGGACCATACCTCCTAATATCTCCTTCTCTCTCTCCATCGTAGCGTGTTGTGTGTGCTCGAGGTCTGGTACATAGAATAAACCGACACCACTATCAGACGGCATTTCATCGAGTTCTTTGCTAGAATCACGCAACCGCAACTAACGTCAGAGCTAACATAGAGGTCTGTTATATAGTAGCCTATAGCAGTGGTGTTTTCACGGGAAATCTGTTTAGCTTTCCACCCATACCAACGATATTCTTCAGTTGGTGTTGATCCACCCAGTTTCACAAAAAATACAAGAATTAACGACCAGGAGAGACGCGCATCTGAAGCCTGCTGCCTCAATCCAAACGGTGAGTGAATATCTTGTATTTAACGCTGAAAAAAAGAACAGAAATTATCGTTAAAGTTTAGTCTGAGTTAGGTTGCAAGGACTCCTAAGTTTCCGTACCTGCAGTGATTTGAGGGAGAATTCGCTGTATGTTTTATGTACACTTGCATTCATGTAATGAATAACAGGCCCAGTAGAGATGTGTACGTTTGAGAGGAAATCCACAGTTGTGTGTTGGTGCCGTTCCTATTCTAGGTCATCCTAGTCTAGATTTATTTGGAAATAGCTACTATTTTAACCGTAGGGGTAATTGTGGCCGCTTCACAAAGCGTGGTATTTTCAATTAGCTGGCTGAAAAAGCAGAATTGGAAATGCAATAAGCAAGCTACCATACTGGTTTAGGTATTCTTATGACCGCTCCACAGAAGCGTGGCATTTTCAATTGGCTGGTTGAAAAGCAGAAATTGATTATGAAATAATAAGTTGCCGTACGTAGGCTGTTTGTTTTGGTGCTTGAAGGCTTGGTAATAATTTAGCTGATGCTTGGTTGTCCTGTGAAATCGAATCGCATGATTTTAAATAGCCGATGAGCTAATTTTGCGTTGATGTGGGCATCTTGTTTAGCTTAGAGATTATTGATCAAAAACCAGACGTTTTAATTTAAGATTTAAAACTGATATCGCAAGCGACCGTTCGTTGGCACAGTGAAGCTCATCGGGAGTATTCGACCTCGAGATAACGTAGTAGGCGAGGCCTAAGTGGGAAGTCGTGTACATACCATTTAAGTTTTAACTTTGTGGAAGATAATGTATGTTTTGTAACATTATAAGTTATACGTTTATTTTTGTCTATCTGTAAACAATTAAAGATGTTCAGGAGAAGTTTGAGCCAGACCAAAAACATCCCTACTATTGAGATGGGTGATTTGGCAGTGCGTGAGTTTGACGAGAATACCATGATTAAGACAATCAGAGGTTTTTTGAATAGTCATCTCAAGTTGAATGAGACCGAGAGGAAAATTGAGCTGCAGTCCAACATTCCGCCCGACAATGACTTTTGGCCACTTGATGACATCAGGCGCAGTTTTGAAAAGTTTTTGCACGAAAAAGATAAAATCAAACTTTCTCTCGTTACCTTAGATCAGATAATGCGCCGTCAGAGGGCACAAGAAAAAATGGAATCAGACAGAATTCTGAAGATTGAGAGAGATAAGGTATCGTCACTTGAAGGTGAATTGGTTAAAGTAAGACATGAAAAGACTGAGCTAGAATGGCGCCTGAATGTTGAGAACAGCACAGTTCGAGCAATTGCAGATGATGTGAAAACATTAAAAGCAGGACAGGCCAAGAACGAGGCAGAAATAGCAAGCCTGAAAGAACCCAGGGAGGGGGAGAGACGAGAGGCTTTTCAAACAATGCCGATGCTAATTGCTAATTGTGGGTCAAAGAACATGAATGTAGACTCAGGTGTTAATGATGGCCTGGTCAGATTGAGAGCTTTGACATCTAGGTATACTGGTAGAAATGTAGTGCATTCTTATAAATCTGCAAAGCCGCAAGATATTGACCAGTGGTCAAAGGACCTGCAGCATCCGCGTAAAGCAGGGATGAATATCTGGTCTAAGATTACTCGTTTGCGAAAGATTTATCAGTTGCACCCATATGATGGCGTTTCACTGTTGTGCACTGTGCTAAACAACACAGAGGCTGACAAGGTGAAACGGGATGTTGATATTGGGTTAGGAGAGGATCAACAGAACCTAGATCATGGCTGGAAGGCAGTCCGTGAGTGGATTCAGGAGGCTACCAATGCAAGTACAGATTGGGGAAAAATATCTGGTTGTAGACAGAAGGCTAATGAAGCGGTGGATGAATTTGCCCAAAGATTTGCTGAAGCGTTCTTAAGACATTCAGGCATGAGCGGGATGACAGAGGAGAATGTTATGACCAATAACAACGGTGCCTTGAAGGCAAATTTCTTGCATAATACTGTCCCTGAGCTCAGAAGTATTGTTAAGTTGACTACACCCGGTTGGGAAGACACAACGTTCACCTTTGAGATGCTAATTAATGTAGCAAGGAGGATAGAACGCAATACAGAACAAAGGGTCAGAAATGTCAGCACACATGGCCTACACACAGATCCAGAGTTCATGCTTAGAAATGTGAAAGTGGGAAATCAAGGTGATCCTAGAAGCATCAGAACTAGGAAAATAGAGACATCTAGGAATGCATGTCATAAATGTGGAAAACAAGGACACTGGGCTGACAAATGTCGTCTCCTTGGTAAGAGGAAGCACAACCCTCACTCCAGATATGACAATGAAAGTATGTTCTGTAGGTTTATTAAATTAAACGATTATCAGAGACAGGCCCTTATGTCTGCGGTTCCGGGAAACTGAATCTGCCCTCCTTACATTCTCTTACGGCAGCTGAGAGTCAGCACCTTGACAAAGGTGATATGTGTGTAACCATTGAGAAAGATGGTCTACGTTCGGTGCCAGATGGAAAATCCCCAGTTGAGAGTGGGCTGTGCCATGTTGAGTGGGCAGTGCCAGGTTACTGTGATGGGATGATAGAGAAGGCACAGGAAACTGTGGCGCCGTTGGGGTCAGAGGTCAAAACACACATAGAACGAGAGTTAGTGGAAGCTATAGGCGATGCTTTAGCTGAGAAAGTTGTAAAGAGAATTGTAGGTTTGGAGGGCCGAGAGCGTGACCTCCTGGAGCATGAACATAAGGTGAATGCTAGACCAGTTGAGAGTCAATACTGTACAGAAATGACAAGAGCCGTGCAGATAGCCCCATTGGTGAGGAGAAATCCAGAGCCACGTGATGGGGAACATACTTTGTGTAAGTCTAAGAGACCACGCACAGTATTGTCACTTGCTTCTGCTGCAGTCATGGTACAGGGAGAACGGACGTCACCCACAGCACACAATGCATGGCCCCAGAACAACCATCTCTGGTGGAGCGCAAGAGGGAAGCAACTTGACTACGGCTGAAATCAAGTCATGCTCTTGTGTTAATCATTTCATTGCTTTTAGCAATGATATGATGATTGGATGGGAATTTAGATGATGGACTTGATTATGGACATGATTATGAGATATGGGTTGATGATATAGGCCAGAGCCCTAGTATTAAGGCAGTTTTAATGTTCAGTGTTATGTTTTTTTTTTTTCAAAATAGTTTGTTCTGGTCCTATGAGTGAAATGCCTCATTCTTGGAATATGTGATACTGCCGCAGCTTTCTCTGTTTGTTTTTCAGAACAACAGTCTAAGGAGCAGCATGAGGGGAACTGAAACGCAAGAACCATTGACCCGCTGCATTGACCAAGCCACCACCGCTGTCCAGATTCACCTCACCCGTTGGACAGCAGTGACGACACAACATTCAAAGACTTGACCAACAGAAACTGATGAACCAGAAATGCATGGTCGCCATTCACAGCTCGCGGAAGGCGGGGGTCGCTGTGCAAAAAGGGCCGTGAAATAATTTTACCCAAGCAAATAATGGGATTTTTGATTTCACCTGTGAAGATAAAGGACATGGCATATTGGTTTCAAGAGACACCAGATCTTGAAGATTGATACACTATAGGAACATGTGTTCTGTTCTAAACCTTTTTACCACTACACTATGGGAACACATGGTGTTTGTTGAAATTTTGTAACAATGTTGGATTGTTTGATCACTATGTCTGATTATGTCCATTATGGTTTTGTTAGGTTTTATTGTGATCATGATGTATTTTGATTTATGATCAGATGGGGAGATTGTTAGATTTGGGCATTTTTCATATACTTTCAACTCATATGAGTTCCTCCCCCACAAGAATGTGTCACATTCTCGCTACCTTCATTAACACACAAATGGTCAGAAAGACCCTTCCTGTCTGCTGACATTCACACCTTTTCATATATAGGTAGCCCAGCATGCACACAACCAGACCACAGACACACCCATTATGCTAAGTTGTGTATTCTATTGACTATAACTGAAATGTAATTTGTATACTGAGGGTGTTGTGTTGAAGAAAGGATGCCGTAGAGACACCAACCGCTACGACCGGTGAGAGAACGGAGCAAGGAGAATTGAGGAGACATCGCGGCCTGTGGAGTCAAAGGCCAACCAGAAGACAAACTACACTATGGACCATACCTCCTAATATCTCCTTCTCTCTCTCCATCGTAGCGTGTTGTGTGTGCTCGAGGTCTGGTACATAGAATAAACCGACACCACTATCAGACGGCATTTCATCGAGTTCTTTGCTAGAATCACGCAACCGCAACTAACGTCAGAGCTAACATAGAGGTCTGTTATATAGTAGCCTATAGCAGTGGTGTTTTCACGGGAAATCTGTTTAGCTTTCCACCCATACCAACGATATTCTTCAGTACTGTGCAAGGAATTTTGTCATTCCCAGCAGACGTTGGAGACTTTGTTTGTCTTCTGGGGTTGGCATATCGACAATTGCTTTGATCTTTGTGTCGTCAGCCCTCTGTCCTGCTGCCGTGATGATGTGTCCCATATACTTTACTGTGTCAATTTTGAACTGGATCTTGTCTTTGTTAAACTTCACATGTGCAGTCTTTGCTCTCTGCAACACTTTCTGCAGGATGTCATCATGTTCCTGCTCTGATGACGCTGCGATGATCATGTCGTCTGCTATGACATACACACCTGGAATGTCGCCGAAGGTCTCACAGTTCTTCTGTTGGAACACTTCGCTGGCAGACCTGATCCCGAATGGGAGTCTGAGGAAGCGGAACCGGCCCCACGGCGTATTGAAGGTGCATAGCTTAGACGATGGCTCATCTAGCTTGATCTGCCAGTATCCATCCTTCTCATCTAGGATGGAGAAGATGGATTTTCCTGCTAATCTGCTGCGCACATCTTCCGGTGTGGGAATGGAATAGTGCTGACGCTTAACTGCCTCATTCAGGTTGCAAGGATCCAAACACACCCTTAGCGCACCGTTCTTTTTCTTTGTGGCAACAAGACTGTTCACCCATTCTGTCGGTTCATTGACAGAGACTATCACTTTTCTGTTCTGTAAGTCTTTGAGTGTCTCTCTCAGTGAATCCATGATGGAAAGGGGCACATTTCTGCATGCATGAATCACAGGCGTGACGCTGGGGTCAATGTGTATGTGATGAACACCGGGGAACTCGCCCAATCCTGTGAAGACCTCTGCATACCTCTGTAGCATCTCCTCTTTGGTAGCTGGAGCTTTTCCTGGTTGCGGGGATCTTGCTGTGAGTGCCTCAACTCTTCCCACCAGCTGCAGCTTCTCACATGCATCTCCACCCAGAATCGGCTTGTCGGCCCGGCTTGACACATGAAAGTCCAGCATTGCTTTATGTTTGGTCGTCCTGCATTCTAGAGATGCAACACCATCTGTGGGTAGGCGGGCTCCACCAAATGCAATTAGGACAGTCTCTGTGGGCCGTAGCTGAATGGGACCTGGTAGCTGCCGGTACATGTGCATGGGAAGCACATTTGCATCGGCGCCTGTGTCCAGCTTGAAATTAATTGCTTACGCCTCTGACTGTGGCTGTTTCATGCCATACAGTGCCTTTAGCTTGGTGAGCTGCTTTCGTTTTATATTTCCCAATCATGCCTATGTATAAGGAGTCAACTTCACTCTCCAAATTATTTATTGTCTTTGTCTTGTAGTTGCTGCTTTTCTCAGTGCTAGCTCTACATACCTTAGAAAAATGGTTGTTCTTACCACATTTATGGCACACTGCACCATAAGCTGGGCATTGACGGGGCTCATGCTTGTTTCCACATTTATGGCAGACAGTTGTTGTTACATGCCTCTTGCTGCTTGTTCTGCTCTTGTTCCAGCTGCCCGTGCGCGTTCGCCCTGTTGCTTTCCTTAAAGCATCTACTGAGGTGTCTTGGACAACCTGTGACGTCTGCATCGCTTGAATTTGTGACTTAACGAGCTCTGCTGATCTGCATGTGTCCATGGCTCTGCGCAAAGTGAGCGCATTATCACGCAACGGTCTCTCTTTCAGACGAATATCGTTTATGCTAAACACTAATTTATCCCTAATCATGTCATCTTCATTTCTGCCAAACTCACAGTCTTTGCTCTTCTGGCGTAGCTCTGTGATGAATCTGTCCACCGATATTCCTGCTGACATCGCGTGTGACCAGAATTGATGGCGTTCGAAAACCACGTTCTTTTGAGGGCTGCAGTAGTCCGTGAAGGCTTGGAGAACTTCCTCCATTGTTTCTTCATCTCCATCTGGGATGATGGTGAGTGTGTTATACACTTCTAGCGCCTCCTCGCCGACAGTGTGGAGCAGAATGGCTATTTTAACCGTCTCTTCCTTATCCAACGCACCTGAAGCGGTCATATACAGCTGGAAACGTTGTTCCCATCTTCGCCAGTTTTCAGCTATATTCCCGGTCAGTATCAACGGTGGTGGCGGCTTGAACTGCTCCATGTTCGCACGTGCTAGCACTTTTTTCTTTTTTAGCTAACTTTTAAAATACCGTCCTCGAATTATTCCGTAACTCCGTCTTCTGACACCATGTTGTGGCTTTATGCTCTATGTATAATTACTGTTATAGTTATATACTATTCATGGGTTATCTAAATCACTGTTAGATACAAATGCACGGAGACGAGGATGCAGCACAAGTTAGAACCTTTACTGGCGGGCCAATCTCTCAACTGCCAGGCATGAACAAACTATCACAGAACTCCGTAGTAGTGACAGTCATACACAATCAAGCACCGAGTGCTCGATCCAATATACCACACAGGCTATGCTTAACTGCAGAAGCTTGTCAACTTCGCGGGCGAGACTGTACGTTATGAATAATATGCGTATGGCGTTAGGGACACAATGCATTAACATTAGCAAAGCACAGGCTACCATAGACTGGATAGGTGCAAGGCTACATTCTGTCAGCGTGAATCTCCTTAATATTATTTTAGACATATTTATCTTGTTTTAGATATTGTTCAAGATATTCAAGAGTAATCTGTGTTGAAATATCAAAGCGAATTTATAAAAATTTTTTTTAAATCAATGGTGAACTGATCAACATAGGCTCATGTCGCAGACCCCCTGCAATGCCGTCGCGGACCACCAGGGGGCAGCGGACCCCCGGTTGAAAAACCCCTGCTGTATTGTATTGTAACTGTATTGAAAAGAACGGGATGCTTTTCATCCTTTCCAGGACCTGGTTGTGTATGTCCGAGGCTATCTCCGAAATCCGGCGACTTACTGTGTCGTTTGGAAGTGGTACTGTCAAGAGTTTTTTCGCAGCATCTTCCCCAATCATCTCGCGGCACATATTAAGAAATATAAAGAGTAGCGATCCTGGCACAGCGGCCACAAGCAGCATTCACTCACAGCTCTCAGGCTCCGCCCACACACTCAGTCCGTGCGCTACTGACTGACCCCCCCCACACACACACTGATCATTTAATATACTGCCCCCCCCCCAACACACAAACTGATCATTTAATATACTGACCCCCCCAACACACACAATGATCATTTAATATACTGACCCCCCCCAACACACACACTGATCATTTAATATACTGCCCCCCCCCACCAACACACACACTGATCATTTAATATACTGACCCCCCCCCACACACACACACTGATCATTTAATATACTGACCCCCCCCCCCCACACACACACTGATCATTTAATATACTGACCCCCCCCCCAACACACTGATCATTTAATATACTGACCCCCCCCACACACACACACTGATCATTTAATATACTGACCCCCCCCACACACACACACTGATCATTTAATATACTGACCCCCCCCACACACACACTGATCATTTAATATACTGACCCCCCCAACACACACACTGATCATTTAATATACTGACCCCCCCAACACACACACTGAGCATTTAATACTGCCCCCCCCCCAACACACACACTGATCATTTAATATACTGACCCCCCCCCCCCCAACACACACACTGAGCATTTAATATACTGACACCCCCCCAACACACACTGATCATTTAATATACTGACCCCCCCCCCCACACACACTGATCATTTAATATACTGACCCCCCCCCCCCCCCAACACACACACCAAGAAAAATAGTACATTAGGGCACATTGAATGCCAGTTTACAACCTTTTTATTCACCATTTTGCACCAGAAACATTTTAAAACATTATAACGGTATTAATAAAGAAACATAGAAACACATTTCATTGGGTGTCAATTGTTGGATGAATACAGTCTCATTAAGATTTACTGTCATGGTACATCATATTGTGGTTGTCATATAAAACCAGATATCAGAACATGTATGCAATAACAGAGGGACTAAACACTTGGGAGAGTGAGGTTATGCAACACAGCTCATCAAAACCTTTCACACACAATGTCTTATTTCTGCTGTGGTGATACTGCATGTGTTACAGCAGAGGTCTAGAGGTACAGATATTGTAATAGCTGGGGTCCAGAGATGGGGGGAATGGCTTCAGTCTGTTGTTGTCCCCAAGATCAGAGATTCTCAGGCCCAGCTGCTAGATCCTTACGTGTGAGTGATGTGTTAAATGATGTGTGAGATGCATGTGCTAACAGCATCTAGATATGTCAGTCACAGCAGCTTCACTGATGATCCAGAATAACGAAGCCTAAACCCAGGGTGGAGTGTGTGAGTGAATGTGGTCTGGACTCTGTGCAGGAGGGTCATTGTGTCAGAGATGCTGTAGAAGGCCAGAGTTCCTGCCCTGTGATCCACATACACTCCTATTCTGGAGCTGGCCACTAGAGGGAGATCAGTGTCTTTATTATTGTGACTGAAAGAGGAGCCCACGCGGGAGAGGCCCAGACTCCAGGACTGATCATTATGGCCAAACACACACTCAACACCCCATCCTCTCCTGCTGATGCTTTTATATGAGACTGATATACAAACACACTCCCCACTCCACTCAACCTCCCAGTAGCAGCGTCCAGACACACCCTCTCTACACAGCACCTGACCCCACCTATCAAATCTCTCTGGATGATCAGGATATGACTGGACCTCATCTCTCCTCTCCACCCTCCTGTTCCCCTCAGACAGATGGAGGTTTCTGTGTGCTGTGTTTGGATCCAGTGTGAAGTGACAGGAGTCTGATGGAGGAGAAGACAGGACAAACTTAGGTATTTATATGTGTTAGGTGTGTGTGTGTGTGTGTGTGGGGGGGGGGGGGGTGAGAGAGAGATAAACTCACATTCTAAAGGGGGGGGGGTGTGTGTGTGTGTGTGTGTTGGGGGGGGGGGGGGTTATTTCATATGAATCTTTACGTGTGGGTGATGACATTTCTTTCTGTGATTTTTTTCTGTGAGGGAATGTTTCACATATAACTGAGATTTGTTTATGTGTGTGTGATTCTTTACATGTTTGTGCAGGTGTACAC
>NC_045158.1:30418992-30446492 GCF_900700415.2 Clupea harengus | reverse complement strand
AACACTGATTTACTGACTTTACATGCAATCAATCTTTATTTATTCATATTTATAGTTTCTCTTGTGGAGTTGATAAACTTACTGCAACTATACCCTCACTGAGTGACCTGTGACCTCTAGGCAGTTGATAACCAGGTAATGTCATTCAGTCATAGTGTCAACCACTCAGGATCCTACAAAATGCCATTTCAGCACCCTAATCACTGGGCTCATCTGAGAGGACTGGGCAGCAATATTGCAGGCAGAAAGCATGATGTGCCCATTTTAATATAAATTAGTGTTAAATAAGAGAAGTATTACTAAATGCCAACAAACATAACACATTAAATGGTAATTTAGGCTTTGTATGTGTATTTGTTATTTAGATACAGTTAATATGTGACAGGAGATTTTCTGTCTGATTTCAGTTTTTAAAATGATATAGCTCTTAAATGTAATTAGGCTATGTGTTTTCATTTCTGCATGAGAATACTGACAGTCTGAAGTTAACCATCTGGTTTTACAACTTCATTAGACAGGTGTGTTTTTATGTCATCGTTATTCTCTCTCTGCCTCACTCTATCATGGACCTAAAGATAGCCTGTCTATATATAGCCTGTCTTCCAGTTGGAAACCCAATAGCCATGTCCTACCACACAAGTCCAATCTATCACCAAGAGAACTCCTGTCCTTACCTGTTTCTCTCTCCTCCCTGCAGAGGCTGACACAGTGTCATGGCCTTTGTGTTCATCCACCAGACAGAGCAAACAAACACAACTTAGATCCGTACGACAAAATATCTCCAGAGGCTTCTCATGTTGGGTGCAGATCCTCTCCTGTAGCTGGCCTGTGGCATCAATCACTGAGTGTTTTCTTCCGGGGTTGACATCATTGTGAGCTTTGAAGTGAGTTTTGCAGTAAGACAACAGACAATCCAGACAGGACTTCACAGCTTTGAGTTTTCTCCCAGTGCAGACGTCACACTCCACATCTCCAGGTCCAGCAGTACATGCAACAGGAGCAGCAGCTTGGATTCTGGTCTTCTTGATCTGTTCCACAAGTTCAGCAACAATATTATTTTTGTTTAAAACGGGTCTTGGGGTGAACGTCTGTCTGCACTGGGGGCAGCTGTAGACTCCCTTCTGATCTTCCTGATCCCAGCAGCCCTTAATGCAGCCTTTACAGTAACTGTGTCCACAATTAGTAGTCACTGGATCCCTAAGAAGATCCAAACAAATCGGACATGTAAAAAGTTCGTAGTTATTTGGAGCCGCTTCTGCCATTCTTCGTTTGTGCTGTGTAACGCTTCACAAGTTTTCACGTATTTTCGTTTCGCCTGAACTCGGTGCTTCCTGGTTGGGTGGGCGTGTTCGTCCTAACATCGTCATTGATGTCGTGTATTAGAACACTAGTGTAGTTCTAAAACTGATTAAGCAGTCAACTGGAAGGGAACACGGCAGAACTTATGAAAAACCGGAGTATTATTGATTTGTAACACTGTAACTACAGCATAGCTATCCAGGGCAGAGCGGAGCACTAAGAAGAACGCAATAGTGGCTTTATGCTCTATGTATAATTACTATTATAGTTATATACTATTCGTGGGTTATCTAAGTCACTGTTAGATACAAATGCACGGAGACGAGGATGCAGCACAAGTTAGAACATTTACTGGCGGGCGAATCTCTCAACTGCCAGGCATGAACAAACTATCACAGAACTCCGTAGTAGTGACAGTCATACACAATCGAGCACCGAGTGCTCGATCCAATATACCACAAGCGCCATAGTGGCGATTCAGCCCTTATATACATTTCACAACAACCACTAGAGCAGGTGTTCTCAACCTTTTCTACTCCAAGGCCCCACCTATTCGTATTTGTAACAGGGTGGGGCCCAACAGACACCCCGCTTATTTTAGCTCATCTATATTCCATTCTAATTAATAAGCGATTGTTATGTGTCACAAAGAACAACATCAGCACCTGCTACAGGTGGGAGCCTAGAAATGAATACAAGAAAATCTAACTCTAGAATATCAAAATTGTATTGTGCACCAGAAAACAACATAAAACCACACAGAGCATTTTCAGTCAAAAGGAATGCATTATCCAAAAGAGTTTTGAAACAATTTATTTGCAGTAGGCCTATTTGTGCACAGCAAACAAGCAAGTAAATAAAACCAGAATAGACCCAAAAGATAGCACGCACTCAAAACAAGAGATGAATCATGCAAACAAGACCAGGTGTTGCTTCAGACATGCAAACAACTAGGTTCAAATAATGTTCAAATAAATAAGTTCAAATAGGTCCAAATAATGATTCAAATAATTAAAATAATGATTTAAATCTGTTGCTGCAATCTATTATCAACATAAATATCACCAAGCATTCCTGGGGAGTGGTTCGAGTTGGTAGCTCTTCACAGAAAAGCATGTCCGCTCAAACGATAACGCACAAAAACCAGCAGTAATAAAGCGCTACTGACGTCCGTCGACTCGTCTAAATTGAAACTGTATTGCAGGGGTTTTCAACTGGTTTTGTCCCAGGGACCACCATTCTGACTAGAAAGTAATCTGCGGCCCACTGCTGTGCGCGTGCACGTGTGTGTGTGTGTGTGTGGAGAGAGGGGAGAGAGACCTGTCAGTGTGATATCTGGGCATGGTGAAGTCCAGACAGCCGGTCTATTCGTGGCGAAATGGTAGACAGCAACAGTCTCATAGCATTCTCTGGTTCAAGTCTTGCCCTGTACTTATTCTTCAAGTACGCCAGTGTAGAAAAACTGCTCTCACACAGGTAGGTATTTGGGAAGGGCAAAAGACACCTCACTGCTTTTGCAGCAACTCTGGAAATTCTGTCTGGCAACTTATCCAGAACTTAAGTCATATGAAAATCACGCAACATCCGTTGCATGTACTCAAGGCTTGGCATTCAAAAAAACGCGATGCGTCTCCATATGCCGCAATAGTTTTGACGGCTTCATGGCTTCATTTGACAGTAATGTTGAACACACTAAACACAGTGGTACCTCCTCTCCTGCTCCGTCTGTCTTCACTGTAAATCCGCATTTGATGTATTCCTCATTGTGTTTTCTTTTTTGACTTTGTTTCCCTGTATCCTGTGAAGGTATAGCTTTGTTGGCAGCCTGTCCTTGTCCCTCTATCGTGGCAGCCTGTCCCTCTGCCGTGGCAGTCTGTCCCTCTGTCACTCTCCTTACTAAAAACCGATCAATTGGTGCTTCTGACCAGCTAACTCTACGTTAGAACGAAATTTTAGCTAAGGACAGTAGATAACTTCAGTCGTTCACCAAAAGTATTACTTTTTCGACGAAACTTCAAAAGTACACGCAGGCTGTTGTGGCTTTATGCTCTATGTATAATTACTGTTATAGTTATATACTATTTGTGGGTTATCTAAATCACTGTTAGATACAAATGCACGGAGACGAGGATGCAGCACAAGTTAGAACCTTTACTGGCGGGCGAATCTCTCAACTGCCAGGCATGAACAAACTATCACAGAACCCCGTAGTAGTGACAGTCAAACACAATCGAGCACGGAGTGCTCGATCCAATATACCACATCCCTCTTTTCCGACTGAGAAGTGGCATACGTATCAGTTACCTCAACAGTTAACTCTTTACTTGCCATTAACGCTATGGCATCAACATTAAACTTGTCTTTTCTACTTGCATACTTCTATGGTTAATAAAGCATGTTTTCAATAGACTTATGGCTTTCATTAAACATTACAAACCACTTTCCTGCTAAGCATTCTGGAGAAACATTTAAGCATTTAGAACATTCAACACTCTTGAAACATTTCAGGTTAAACACTCCTCATTCTCTTTTCTCTTTCTTATTTTTTTTTTTTTTTTAAACACATTTGAAGGAGTATATAAAACATTCCTGAAATCAGTCATTGAATCTGGCAGGGCGTCTAACCGCTCTGCCGCTCCTTGTGTAGCATGTGGGTGTACCGCTCGTAGTCACAGGAGGGTTGTGTGGTGGCAGGTCATGTGGTGGTGAGTCCACTGACACAGGCGCTTGAGAGGGTTGTACCTCTGAGTCCAACTGTTCATCACGGTCAGTGTCTATGAACAGACTCGGGTGTATCTTCCTCAGATGTCGTCGGTTCCTCCTTTGCGTCCTACCTGCCGGCGTCTGCACAGTGTAGGAGCGTGGTTCATCTCGCTGTCGGATGACAACAGCAGGCTCCCAGCCGCGCCGTGTGTGCATGTGTACGGTGTCTCCTGAGGTCAACACTGGCAGGGGCTTTGCACGCTGATCGTAGTGTTGCTTTTGGCGGAACTGTAGGTTTTGTATTTTGCTGTGAAGATGCTGTGGGACTGACTGTGTCAGCACGGCACTGGAACACGGAAGTGTGCTCCGTAGAACTCTTCCCATCAACATCTGTGCAGGCGACTCATTCAGTCCTGTCACCGGTGTGTTCCTCAGTGACAGCAACACTAGATGTGGGTCAGTGCCGGTCTGCGTTGCCTTCTTCAGCGCATGTTTTACAGTCTTTATGGCTCTCTCAGCCATTCCATTTGAAGAGGGAAAACCTGGGCTGGAGTGTGTGAGTTTGAATTCCCATGAAGCTGCAAATGATTTCATCTCATAACTGGCAAATGGGACATGATCACTCACTATCTCCCTAGGAATCCCGTGCCTGGCAAAAACAGACTTCATCTTCTGGATCACTGTGTAGGCTGTTTTATCAGACAGGTTAAGCACTTCAGGATATTTGGTCAGGTAATCAACTAACAACAGATATGACTGACCATGTAGCTCGAAGATGTCTGCTCCGACTTTCATCCATGGCAGTTCTGGAATCTGATGTGGTATGAGTGGCTCAGCCTGGTGTTTGGGCTGTAGCTGCTGGCACTGCATGCACTTCTCCACCATTGCCTCGATGTCTCGTGCCATGCCAGGCCAGTAGAGGGAGTTTCTTGCTTTGGCTTTTGTGCGCTGCACTCCTTGGTGAGCAAGATGCAGCTTCTCCAAAATCTTACTCCTGAAGCTCTGGGGTATGATGATTTTGTCTCCGACCATGACAATGTCATTCTCAATGCTTATATTGTCCTTGACTGACCAGTAGCCGTGTAGTTTCCTGTCCAGACTTTTCTTTTTCATGGGCCAGCCATTCTTGTGTTTCTCACACACAGCTTGTAACACGCTATCTGCTGCCGTTGCCTTTTTCAGTTGGCTGAGTGTTTCCTCGCTCAAGGAATCAGTGGCCTCCAAAGCATACACAACTCTCTCATCACAGGGGTTCTCGTTAATGTTTTCACCTTCTCTGCTTGCAGTGGCACGTGAGAGTGTGTCGGCAATGTACATGTGCTTGCCTGGTGTGTATGTTACTTGTAGATCATACCTCTGCAGTTGTAGAAGCATTCCTTGCAGCCGCGCAGGTGCTTTGCTCAGCGGCTTGCGCACGATGACCTCCAGAGGCTTATGATCGGACTGCACAGTTACTGGTCTGCCATAGACATACTGGTGGAATCTCTTAGCAGCAAACACTATGGCCAGCAACTCTTTCTCTATCTGCGCGTACCTCTTTTCTGTGTCGGTGAGTGCTCGTGAGGCATAGCACACTGGGCGGCCATCCTGCAGCAGACAGGCTCCCAGTCCGTCTTTTGAGGAATCAGCTTGTAGAGTCAGCGGCTGCTTGTGATCGTAGTACCTCAGCACTGGGGCTTGTGTGAGGGTGGACTTCAGTGTCTGTAGTGCTGAGCTGTGGTGTGGGCACCACTGCCACGCTACATCCTTCTTAAGCAGCTGTCTGAGGGGTGCTGTGAGTGAGGCTTCATTCGGTATGTACTGTGCAAGGAATTTTGTCATTCCCAGCAGACGTTGGAGACTTTGTTTGTCTTCTGGGGTTGGCATATCGACAATTGCTTTGATCTTTGTGTCGTCAGCCCTCTGTCCTGCTGCCGTGATGATGTGTCCCATATACTTTACTGTGTCAATTTTGAACTGGATCTTGTCTTTGTTAAACTTCACATGTGCAGTCTTTGCTCTCTCCAACACTTTCTGCAGGATGTCATCATGTTCCTGCTCTGATGACGCTGCGATGATCATGTCGTCTGCTATGACATACACACCTGGAATGTCGCCGAAGGTCTCACAGTTCTTCTGTTGGAACACTTCGCTGGCAGACCTGATCCCGAATGGGAGTCTGAGGAAGCGGAACGGCCCCACGGCGTATTGAAGGTGCATAGCTTAGACGATGGCTCATCTAGCTTGATCTGCCAGTATCCATCCTTCTCATCTAGGATGGAGAAGATGGATTTTCCTGCTAATCTGCTGCGCACATCTTCCGGTGTGGGAATGGAATAGTGCTGACGCTTAACTGCCTCATTCAGGTTGCAAGGATCCAAACACACCCTTAGCGCACCGTTCTTTTTCTTTGTGGCAACAAGACTGTTCACCCATTCTGTCGGTTCATTGACAGGGACTATCACTTTTCTGTTCTGTAAGTCTTTGAGTGTCTCTCTCAGTGAATCCATGATGGAAAGGGGCACATTTCTGCATGCATGAATCACAGGCGTGACGCTGGGGTCAATGTGTATGTGATGAACACCGGGGAACTCGCCCAATCCTGTGAAGACCTCTGCATACCTCTGTAGCATCTCCTCTTTGGTAGCTGGAGCTTTTCCTGGTTGCGGGGATCTTGCTGTGAGTGCCTCAACTCTTCTCACCAGCTGCAGCTCCTCACATGCATCTCCACCCAGAATCGGCTTGTCGGCCCGGCTTGACACATGAAAGTCCAGCATTGCTTTATGTTTGGTCGTCCTGCATTCTAGAGATGCAACACCATCTGTGGGTAGGCGGGCTCCACCAAATGCAATTAGGACAGTCTCTGTGGGCCGTAGCTGAATGGGACCTGGTAGCTGCCGGTACATGTGCATGGGAAGCACATTTGCATCGGCGCCTGTGTCCAGCTTGAAATGAATTGCTACGCCTCTGACTGTGGCTGTTTCATGCCATACAGTGCCTTTAGCTTGGTGAGCTGCTTTCTTTTTATATTTCCCAATCATGCCTATGTATAAGGAGTCAACTTCACTCTCCAAATTATTTATTGTCTTTGTCTTGTAGTTGCTGCTTTTCTCAGTGCTAGCTCTACATACCTTAGAAAAATGGTTGTTCTTACCACATTTATGGCACACTGCACCATAAGCTGGGCATTGACGGGGCTCATGCTTGTTTCCACATTTATGGCAGACAGTTGTTGTTACATGCCTCTTGCTGCTTGTTTTGCTCTTGTTCCAGCTGCCCGTGCGCGTTCGCCCTGTTGCTTTCCTTAAAGCATCTACTGAGGTGTCTTGGACAACCTGTGACGTCTGCATCGCTTGAATTTGTGACTTAGCGAGCTCTGCTGATCTGCATGTGTCCATGGCTCTGCGCAAAGTGAGCGCATTATCACGCAACAGTCTCTCCTTCAGACGAATATCGTTTATGCTAAACACTAATTTATCCCTAATCATGTCATCTTCATTTCTGCCAAACTCACAGTCTTTGCTCTTCTGGCGTAGCTCTGTGATGAATCTGTCCACCGATATTCCTGCTGACATCGCGTGTGACCAGAATTGATGGCGTTCGAAAACCACGTTCTTTTGAGGGCTGCAGTAGTCCGTGAAGGCTTGGAGAACTTCCTCCATTGTTTCTTCATCTCCATCTGGGATGATGGTGAGTGTGTTATACACTTCTAGCGCCTCCTCGCCGACAGTGTGGAGCAGAATGGCTATTTTAACCGTCTCTTCCTTATCCAACGCACCTGAAGCGGTCATATACAGCTGGAAACGTTGTTCCCATCTTCGCCAGTTTTCAGCTATATTCCCGGTAAGTATCAACGGTGGTGGCGGCTTGAACTGCTCCATGTTCGCACGTGCTAGCACTTTTTTTTTTTTTTAGCTAACTTTTAAAATACCGTCCTCGAATTATTCCGTAACTCCGTCTTCTGACACCATGTTGTGGCTTTATGCTCTATGTATAATTACTGTTATAGTTATATACTATTCGTGGGTTATCTAAATCACTGTTAGATACAAATGCACGGAGACGAGGATGCAGCACAAGTTAGAACCTTTACTGGCGGGCCAATCTCTCAACTGCCAGGCATGAACAAACTATCACAGAACTCCGTAGTAGTGACAGTCAAACACAATCGAGCACCGAGTGCTCGATCCAATATACCACACAGGCTATGCTTAACTGCAGAAGCTTGTCAACTTCGCGGGCGAGACTGTACGTTATGAATAATATGCGTATGGCGTTAGGGACACAATGCATTAACATTAGCAAAGCACAGGCTACCATAGACTGGATAGGTGCCACACTACATTCTGTCAGCGTGAATCTCCTTAATATTATTTTAGACATATTTATCTTGTTTTAGATATTGTTCAAGATATTCAAGAGTAATCTGTGTTGAAATATCAAAGCGAATTTATAAAAAAAAAATTTAAATCAATGGTGAACTGATCAACATAGGCTCATGTCGCAGACCCCCTGCAATGCCGTCGCGGACCACCAGGGGGCAGCGGACCCCCGGTTGAAAAACCCCTGCTGTATTGTATTGTAACTGTATTGAAAAGAACGGGATGCTTTTCATCCTTTCCAGGACCTGGTTGTGTATGTCCGAGGCTATCTCCGAAATCCGGCGACTTACTGTGTCGTTTGAAAGTGGTACTGTCCAGAGTTTTTTCGCAGCATCTTCCCCAATCATCTCGCGGCACATATAAAGAAATATAAAGAAAGATTGAAAAAAGTAGCGATCCTGGCACAGCGGCCACAAGCAGCATTCACTCACAGCTCTCAGGCTCCGCCCACACACTCAGTCCGTGCGCAAAACAGGAAGAGAGAGAGAGAGAGATAGAGAGAGAGAGAGACTGTGTGTGTGAGAGAGAGAGAAGGGCTGACTCAGTGCTGAATATGTTGAGCTTCACTGATCATTTAATATACTGACCCTCCCACACACACTGATCATTTAATATACTGACCCCCCCAACACACACACTGAGCATTTAATATACTGACCCCCCCAACACACACACCAAGAAAAGGAGTACATTAGGGCACAATGAATGCCAGTTTATAACTTTTTATTCACCATTTTGCACCAGAAACATTTTAAAACATACTGGTCTCATTATAACGGTATTAATAAAGAAACACAGAAACACATTTCATTGGGGGTCAATTGTTGGATGAATATGGTCTCATTAAGATTTACTGTCATGGTACATAATATTGTGGTTGTCATATACAACCAGGTATCAGAACATGTATGCTGTAACAGAGGGACTAAACACTTGGGAGAGTGAGGTTATGCAACACAGAGCTCATCAAAACCTTTCACACACAATGTCTTATTTCTGCTGTGGTGATACTGCATGTGTTACAGTAAAGGTCTAGAGGTACAGATATTGTAATAGCTGGGGTCCAGAGATGGGGGAATGGCTTCAGTCGGTTGTTGTCCCCAAGATCAGAGATTCTCAGGCCCAGCTGCTAGATCCTTGCATGTGAGTGATGTGTGTGTGTGTGTGTGTGTGTGTGTGTGTGTGTGTGTGTGTGTGTGTGTGGCCCAGCTGCTAGATCCTTACGTGTGAGTGATGTGTTAAATGATGTGATGTGTGAGATGTATGACAGCATCTAGATATGTCAGTCACAGCAGCTTCACTGATGATCCAGAACCATAAAGCCTAAACCCAGGATAGAGTGTGTGAGTGAATGTGGTCTGGACTCTGTGCAGGAGGGTCATTGTGTCAGAGATGCTGTAGAAGGCCAGAGTTCCTGCCCTGTGATCCACATACACTCCTATTCTGGAGCTGGTCACTAGAGGGAGATCAGTGTGTTTACTATTGTGATAGAAAGAGGATCTGCTGCTGGTGAGGTACAGACTCCAGGACTGATCATTATATCCAAGCCCACACTCATAACCCTCTCCTCTCCTGCTGATGCTTTTATATGAGACTGATATATCAACCCTCCCACTCCACTCAACCTCCCAGTAGCAGCGTCCAGACACACCCTCTCTACACAGCACCTGCTCCCACTCATCAAATCTCTCTGGATGATCAGGATATGACTGGACCTCATCTCTCCACTCCACCCTCCTGTTCCCCTCAGACAGATGGAGTTCTCTGTGTGCTGTGTTTGGATCCAGTGTGAAGTGGCAGGAGTCTGATGGAGGAGAAGACAGGACAAACTTAGGTATGTATATGTGTTAGGTGTGTGTGTGTGTGTGTGGGGGCGGGGGGGGGGGGGGGTTGTGGTTGTTATTTTATGATTCTTTGCGTGTGGGGTGAGATTTGTTTATGTGTGTGTGATTCTGTACATGTTTGTGCAGGTGTACATGTGTGGGTCTGTATTTAAAAGTTCAAAAGTGAGCATGGTTATGTCTGAGTGTGTGTGTGTGTGTGTGTGTGTGTGTTTGTCTGAAGGGAGTCCTTTGCATGATTGAATGATGTTGAGTGTGTGTAAATATTTGGGTTTGTTTCATTTGATTCCTTTTGTGTGAGATGAGTCCTTTGTATATAAGAGTGTGAAAGTGTTCCAGTGTCTTTGTATGTGAAGGTCTGTAGGTGTGATTGGTTGTATGGGTGTGTGTGAGACACAGAGACAGAGAGAGAGGGGGAGAGAGAAAGAGAAAAACAAATGTCTCTTTCTTCCTCTCCTAGTCTAGACTATCTTTGCTGTGGGATGCTGCTGTAGTCTCTCCACCTGATCTTCTTGTAGAATCCCTCAGTCTACACCTACTCACCCCAACCACACTCTCATGCATTTGTGTTGTCGTGCGAGATTCTCTACATGTTTGCATGGCTGTTTGTCTACATTTGTGTGTGTGTGTGTGTGTGTGTGTGTGTGTGTGTATCTATGGGTGTGTATGGCTGTGTGACTCGTTGATCTGATAGCTTTACAGATCCCACATACATAGGACAAGTGCATATTTTATATCAGCTGAATATCAATGGCAGTTTATTGTCCTAGTTTTTGGCAGTTCATGACTTCATGTTCCAAATGTGCCTGAGAGATGCACGCAGAAGAGTGTGTCTGGCCTGGTCTTTGGCCAAGACCTAAAACGCCTTGCAGGGATTGTGCAGGAGTCAACTATGCTGACAGGAGTCATGTAGAATCCGTATCTGCACCCCCCATTCTATACCAAGGGGAGACAGGTGGTGTGAGGGGAGACAGGTGGTGTGAGGGGAGACAGGTGGTGTGAGGGGAGACAGGTGGTGTAAGGGGAGACAGGTGGTGTGAGGGGAGACAGGTGGTGTGAGGGTAGACAGGTGGTGTAAGGGGAGACAGGTGGTGTGAGGGGAGACAGGTGGTGTGAGGGGAGACAGGTGGTGTGAGGGGAGACAGGTGTGTGAGGGGAGACAGGTGGTGTGAGGGGAGACAGGTGGTGTGAGGGGAGACAGGTGGTGTGAGGGGAGACAGGTGGTGTGAGGGGAGACAGGTGTGGTAAGGGGAGACAGGTGGTGTGAGGGGAGACAGGTGGTGTGAGGGGAGACAGGTGGTGTAAGGGGAAACAGGTGGTGTGAGGGGAGACAGGTGGTGTGAGGGGAGACAGGTGGTGTGAGGGGAGACAGGTGGTGTAAGGGGAGACAGGTGGTGTGAGGGGAGACAGGTGGTGTGAGGGGAGACAGGTGGTGTAAGGGGAAACAGGTGGTGTGAGGGGAGACAGGTGGTGTGAGGGGAGACAGGTGGTGTGAGGGGAGACAGGTGGTGTAAGGGGAGACAGGTGGTGTGAGGGGAGACAGGTGGTGTGAGGGGAGACAGGTGGTGTGAGGGGAGACAGGTGTGGTAAGGGGAGGTGGTGGGTTGAGCGAGCGCCAAAGCAAGTGCTGCAGCTGATGAGGAGAACTGAGTTTAAAGTTTAAATGAAGTATGTGTGTGTCTGTGTGTGTGTGTGTGTGTGTGTGTGTGTGTGTGTGTGTGTGTGTGTGTGTGTGTGCTGATGAGGAGAACTGAGTTTAAATGAAGTGTGTGTGTGTGTGTGTGTGTGTGTGTGTGTGTGCTGATGAGGAGAACTGAGTTTAAATGAAGTGTGTGTGTGTGTGTGTGTGTGTGTGTGCTGATGAGGAGAACTGAGTTTAAATGAAGTGTGTGTGTGTGTGTGTGAGTGTGTGAGTGTGTGACTGTGTGAGTGTGTGTGCTGATGAGGAGAACTGAGTTTCAATGAAGTGTGTGTGATTGATGTGAGGGGGGGGTGGTAAATTCATTACATCTCGTCCTGCACTTCCATTTAGAACGCCATTTTAGGAAAATGGAAAAAGACACTAGAAAAGACACTGTTTCCTCTATCCATGAACTATAACAGCCATAATGAAATGTTGAACTGCTTAAACATGTAGGACCATGTGATTGCTACTGAAACTTGACTTGTGATTTGGAATAAAGTAAACTGTATAAAATGTGTTGGTGTCAAACTCACATTGTAGGAAATCCTCTCTGGTTGTAGGTTCAGGAGGCAAAATAGCCTGGACTTTAGTCACTATTGAGAGAGAAAGAATCATATTAGAAACAACACTGACTGGTGTAAATGTCAACATTGCATCAGCCTTCTGTTTTTATGATGGCAGTACATTTATGTTCTCTTGTTGAGGTACATTATGAGTGTCCAGCTTCTTCAACCTTAAAGATCCTCTTAAGACAAGTAAACATGGACACACCTGCAGAGTATCTCAGCTTCACTGACATACAAAGGATATGTTACAAATATGTGACATTGAGAAATACAGGTTCCTGAAGTTCACCATGACATTTAGCTTATCAGTACAATCCAGAGGGGAAGTATAGTAAGTAACTATATGTAAACATATGTCAGTAATGTGATTAACCTGATGCAAATATCTTCATGACTTCCTCCTTGCAGAAATTCTTGCATCAAGCATTTGTACTGTGTGAGATTCTGTACATGTTTGCATGGATGTTTGTTTTCATTTGTGTGTGTGTCTGTGTGTGCGTATGTATACGTGTGTATGTGTCTGTGTTTGTGTGACTTGTTGATCTGGTAGCTTTACAGATCCCACATACATAGGACAAGTGCATATTTTCATTATCAGCTGGATATCAATGCCAGTTTATTGTCCTAGTTTTTGGCAGTTCATGACTTCATGTTCCAAATGTGCCTGAGAGATGGACGCAGAAGAGTGTGTCTGGCCTGGTCTTTGGCCAAGACCTAAAAGGCCATAGGACCATCTTAAGACAAGTAAACATGGAGACACCTGTAGAGTATCTCAGCTTCACCGACATACAAAGGATATGTTACAAATATAGACATTGGGAAATACAGGTTCCTGAAGTTCACCATCACATTTAGCTAATTAGTACATTCCAGAGGGAAAGTATAGAAAGTCAGACTAACCTGATGCAGATATCTTCATGACTTCCTCCTTGCAGAAATTCTCCAGCTGCATCTTTAGTGAGGAGACAGATTTCTTCACAGCCTCAAAAGAGAGGCCTTGGTTCACAGAGATGCAGGATAAGTCTTTAGACTCAGGTGTCTCACTGACCGACTGGAAAGTCTAAATAAAGAAACACAGAGATAGAGAGAAAAAGAGAGAGGAGGAAGAGATGAGAGAGAGAGAATAGCTTCATTCTCAAAATAAAGCATCCACGTATAAATAAGTTGTAAGATTAAATGTACAATCTGTATTTAATGACAAGTAAATTCCGTTGATACAGTTGAAATGGAAACTTTTTTGTTAACTGTAAATAAAAGCTTCAACCATTACAGTGCACACGAGACTCTTAAGTTAGATATTATCCTCTAATGTTTGAGATTGAGATGTGAACTATGTGTCTAATATAGAGTGGGTGTATGTTGCCGCCAGAGTAAGCAATCTGTTGCGAATGCTTAATAGGGACGACTCAGCCGTGCGTGAGCTTGCCCGAGCCTGACTTCTGATACATCTAAGAAGATGCAAGGTCCCTCCCAGTACATCTGAGAATGCCAGCTTCCTTGGGTTCAAGAAAAAACCCAATGGAAAACTGGACACCAACACACCGGGCTTTGGCGTACGGATTGGCTAGACCTGAATGACCTCTGTAACCGCACTAACATTCAGTTGCAGTGGAAGAGCACATCAGGACAGCCAGTAGAGCTTAATGATGACATCATCACGGACCCAACGACGACGGCAGAGGCAACCATCACCCTGGACGACAGCATTCACCACCTCAACACAAAGAACACCAGAGGGACAATACTCTACTTTTTCCGATTGCGCATGATTCAAAATTGGACAGGGCTACGCCTACAAGGAAGACTGGCCTGCCTGCCGTGCGCTGATCACAGCGTATCTCATTCTGCACTGCGGAACACAGCACTACATGACGACATACACAAGTTTATAATAAAAGCTCGTCTTCAGGTATTAGCAACAAAAGCCAACTTAGAAACATGGTTCCCATCCAAGCATGAGCCGTTCTGTCTGCTCCACCACGACCAACAGAGGGAATCCATCGCGCATATCCTCAACGGCTGCCCTGCCTACAAAGGACTATATATCGCTAACACCAACTTCACAACCATCCATACCAACGAGTCAGTTAAAACATACTGGTTCTCCATTCCCGAAGATCAGCGGAACGCAATGAAAACTGCCATTAAGCACATCCCAAAAACACCAGACCTTGTGTCAATTGATGAAAAGAACAAAGCGATCACAATCATTGAAATTGGTTGCTCTTATGACGCTTACATGGACACCTGCTATGCATTCAAACTGTTAAAATGTGTGTGTGTGTGTGTGTGTGTGTGTGTGTGTGTGTGTGTGTGAGTGTGTGTGAGAGTGAGAGTGTGTGTGAGAGTGAGAGTGAGTGTGTGTGTGTGTGTGCACTGCTCTCTCAAGCTGGCTACCTGCTAGCGAGGGTAAGCCCATGTGGTGATTCCTTCAGTTGAAGTTTTTTGGTTGATGTTATGAATCCCAAACGAACCCAACACAAATGGTTGTCCAAATGCCACTGGTTTGCCTTGACCTACATGTGGCCTGACCAAAGAGGCGGAGTGGCAGGCACCTGTGCACCTCATGTGCCTCCAAACAAACTGTGAGCCATGATGTCAGGGCAGATGTGCTTTTATCAATTAACAGGGCTCTCAAGTGTCACGCATTGAGCGTGACAGTCACTCATTTCGGTCTTTAGTCACGCACTCCCGCCACACATCGTATTTCTCACGCTGAAAAAAACTCTAGGCTATTTAATGTGCTGCAGCGCGCAAACATGACCTGGCCGCGCTGCCCTCACCATGGAGGAATCAAGCACGTCTCCCCGAATCCCCTGGAGTTCTGCCGTGAGGTGCCACTTATCAGCCAATCAAAAAAAAGAAATAGGCTACACAATAGCCAATCAGAAAAAAACGTATGTTTTGTATCTGTTGTATCTGGGTAAGATTTAATCCAGCAACCAATGAAAATAAAGCATCCTGGAATTGCGCGCGATTGATCTTTCGAAAGTTTCGTTCACCTGAGGAAACCACTGGATCTCCGAGCGTCAGTCTTCTACAAAGAGCAAGTCGTCTCCTGTTTTAATGTTACAACAAATTCACAATGGTTTGACACAAGCAATGACAACTTGACTGCAGTTAGAGAATATTTCCCAGATAATTAGCATAAGTTTTTAATGAGTGTTTGTAGCCAAAACAGTTTAAGGCTAGAGCCTGCCTTTTCACTATAGCTTTGACTCCGAACTTCGTTAATAGGCTACAAAAAATTCGAGTAGGCCTAATAAAAATATATTTAGCCTATAATTCGAACGAATATTAGGCAGCCCTTAATATTCAATGATGTTATGGGCATTATTTTTTGTAAATGTGTTTGCTTGAACATTCTATTCAGATACCGAGGCTTCTTCACGCCTGGTGAAGTTGTGAATCGCGAGCTCATTAGGCATACTAGCATGTTATAAATATCCTGGCCATGGATGCATTAGTCATTGCATCTGTCTTTCAAAGATGTCAGGTAAAAAACAAATGAGCATCCTGTCCTTCGCCCAAAGAGGAAAGCCCCCTAAAAAGGCCAGATTAGGCCCAGAGAAGGTCGTAAACACATTAGAGGAGGAGATGGTGGAAGAGGAAGAGACAGTACAGGTGGAAGAAGAAGAGACAGTACAGGTGGAAGAGGAAGAGACGGTGCAGGTGGAAGAGGAAGAGACAGTGCAGGTGGAAGAGGAAGAGACAGTACAGGTGGTGGAGGAGGAGGAGACGGTGCAGGTGGAGGAGGAGGAGACGGTGGAAGAAACAGTGGAGGAGGAGACAGTGGAAGAGGAAGAGACAGTACAGGTGGAGGAGGAGGAGACGGTGCAGGTGGAAGAGGAAGAAACAGTACAGGTGGTGGAGGAGGAGGAGACGGTGGAAGAAACAGTGGAGGAGATGGCTAGAACAAAAGCGAGAAAAGTCCCAGGAGCAGCCACCTACAAGACCTCTTTTAATAGTGAATGGACCTCTAAATGGCCATTTATTACTGTAGAAAGCACCAGCTCATATTACTGGTGCTCTATCTGCGCCAAGAGACCTCCTGTGCCCATCCAGGTGTGCGGGATGTGACAAGGCACATAGGCAGTAAGGGGCATCAGGCCAAACAGCAGGCACTGAAGTCAACCAGCACAGTCAAAAACTTTTGTTTGCCAGTGACTGCGGAATGGGGGCGGGCCGGGGGCGTGGCCGGGGGGGGGGGGGGGGGATATGTCACTCTTGCCTGTCTTCAAAACTTGAGAGCCCTAAATGAACCACAGGTAGTGACATCACTCAAGCCCTGCATGTCAGTAAGTGTTTTTCCTACCATGTGACCTAACCTGTCCTAACAATAGCCATAATGATTTTGAGCAGTTTTCTGAAGAATACAAATGTTTTCATCATGATAAAATGTTTTGAGTGATAACTACAAAAAAACTGTGTTATAATAAGAACAACAAGCTTCTTTCTGAAAACTTAGAGATCCTAGAAGAAAATACAACAATACCTAAATTGAATTAAAATTTCCACCTAGGAATATATTCAACATAAATCAATGCCCTCAAATATTCTGTACAATAACAATCCATCATCAACACTTACCTTGAGGAAATGGATGTGATCCTCTGTGAGTGAAAGCTGCTCCAGCTCAGCATCTCTCCTCTTCAGCTCAGCAATCTCCTCCTCCAGTCGCTTCAGGAGTCCTTCAGCCTGACTCACCTCAGCCTTCTCCTGATCTCTGATCAGCTCTTTCACCTCAGAGCGCCTTCTCTTAATGGAGCGGATCATCTCAGTAAAGATCCTCTCACTGTCCTCCACTGCTGTCTGTGCAGAGCTCTGTTAGGAGACACACAAAGAGGAGGGGGTAGGAGACACACATAGGTAAGTGAAGGAGCAAACTCACTCTGGTTTCACTGGCTCTTCTTGATCAAATGACCAAGGGCAAATCCTGCCAAACCATGTCTTTCTGTGATGGTCTGTATCATGTAGAGATGGCAGCATAACGGTGATAACACAATAATAAGCGATTGCTGAGCCAGCTGTTGTCTTATGTGGTCAGTTCTCACCTTGAGAGTCTCCACAGCCTTCCTCAGCTCCTGCAGCTCCTTCTCTCTCTCCTGGATTCTCTGCTGGAATCTCCTCTGGGTCGGCCCCAACTGCCTCTGTTAAAAAAATAATAGCCTTTTTTCACCGTATTATCTGTGATGATCAAACATCACATGACAACTGAACATTTATGAGCAAAAACCTTTAAGTACATTTGAGTCTTTTCAAGAGATTTAATGACATATTGAAGCAGTCGCTATCATCTTCAAACTAAGTTTAAGAGGAGCACTGAAATTTAACAGCAAAAACACTTGCAACAAAGCTGTCTCACAACCTTTAGAACAGAATAGAACATTATTTTGCGAGGTAAGAATGCGTTCTGTTTGAAGCCGACAGGTTAAGGTTTCACTGTTTTTACTCAACTCCACCTGATAATCATTTCCTGAGTCTTCCTTTGTCAGCTTATTTTCACTGTATTATCAGTGGATTGTTTACAGCAATGAGGATCAAACATGACAACTGAACATTTATAAACAAAAACATTTTAAGTACATTTGAGTCTTTTCAAGAGATTTAATGACATATTGAAGCAGTCAGTATCATCTTCAAGTGAAAATCAGGATGAGCTAAGTTTAAGAAGAGCCAAAATACTTTTCAAGCTGGCTCAGAATCTATTTCACAGAACATTATTTTGCGAGGTAAAAATGTGTTCTGTTTGAAGCCAGCAGGTTAATGTTTTACTGTTTTTACTCAACACTGGACCTTGCACCTGATAATCATTTCCTGATTCTTCCTTTCTCTAACGAGCAAAGTCATTGCGGAAACAGCCAGACTTAAAGACTGGTGAGATTTTAATACTATAACTATAAGAATACTTTCACAGTTAGTACGTAGAAGAGCCCTCATAGAAATGTTGGACACACATGTAGCTCCAGTACTGACCTGTTTGTCTGTCCGTTCTGCTGCAGCAGTGACTGTGTCATGGCCTTTATGTTCGTCCATCGTGCACAGATAGCAGATACAACTCTGATCGGTTCGACAAAATATTTCAAAAACCTTCTTATGATGAGAGCAGATCCTCTCCTGTAGCTGGCCTGTGGCATCAATCACTGAGTGTTTTTGTCCAGGAAAAAGTTCATTGTGAGCTTTGTAGTGCGTTTCACTAGCCTGACGATGTCATACTCATAATTCTAGTCAGATAATGAGTCTGAGACCGCTCCGTTGGGCTGTGATTATGGGGCGTGTTTCAACCGAACTAGGAAAAAAAAGGCCTCTTCGCTCAATTGGATAGGCCTACAACCAATCAGAGCAACGTAGTATGACCATAACGTAGACCATGGGGCCAGCTGATACATTAAACTTTTACCGGATCCCGTAGGAAGGACGGCAAAAACATCTTTTCGATCGACAAATGCCTTGATCGCGTTTCTCTGTTCCTCTTTCAAAATGAATGTGCTGTCAATGTCTTCTAAAACAGACTCGAATTTCCACATTTCAGCTCTCCAACGGCAGCCATGTTTGTTGAAAACGAATTCACCCCAAAAGCTCTTTGGTGACGTGGTTGACTACGTTAGGGTTGATCATCTGTCCATCATCGTATAAAGCCCGCCCTGACAATTTGATTGGTCTATATCTCCTCACAGATTTTTGTGAGGAGATAATTTCTCCCCAACGGAGCGACACCAGACCGAACTTCCCGACCAAATAATTTGTGGGCGTGGCTAAGTTCGTCTGGCATCCAGGCTAGCGTTTCACAGTATGACACTAGACATTCCAGACAGGACTTTACAGCTTTGAGTTTTCTCCCAGTGCAGACGTCACACTCCACATCTCCAGGTCCAGCATTAGAGGGAGTAATAAGAGAAGCTTGGATTCTGGTCTTCATAAATGTCTCCACCATTTCAGCAATCAGAGTATTTTTTTTTAGTCTAGGTCTGGGAGTGAAGGTGTCTTTGCACAGGGGGCAGCTGTAGACTCCTCTCTTATCCTCCTGATCCCAGCAGCCCTCAATGCACCTCATGCAGAAATTATGTCCACAGGGAATAGTCACTGGATCCTTCAGCAGATCTAGACAGACTGGACACGTGAAGGAGTCCTCTTCTTTCTTGTAGATTGCCTCTGCCATTTTGTTTGCTTTCTCTCACAACCGCAAGCACAAGCACACTAAGGGAAAGACCTGCCGAGTGATACTTAAGTTTCGTTTTCACCAGAAGATAGTGTGCTGAGGAGTGGCTTCCTAGTTGTCATTTTGCGTCAGTCTTTGGAGTCCAGTTCAAATGTTCAAACTGAGTCAGGGAAATAGGTGTGTGGGTGTTTGTGTGCGTATCTTTGTGTGTGTGTGCGTTTGTGTGTGCGTGTGTGTGTGTGTGTATGAGTGTACGTGTGTGTACGCGCGTGTGTGTGTATCTTTGTGTTGAAGACTTGATTCATAACTTTTTACTGTGCTAGCACTAAGTATAAATGCAGAGTCCCAGGTTATGTTAAAGGTTGGGTCCTCAATTACACACTAAAACACTTTTTGTCAAATTCAGTTAAACTCTTTTGGGGTTGATTGTCCCTGAATGTGTGTGTGTTTGTGTGCGTATGTTTGCGTGTGTGTGTGTGTTACACTCCTAAAAAACAAGGAGAAATAATCACAAGCTGATGTTTCCTGAGTGAGAACCTCAAATCAATCTTCAAACACAGAGTTTACAAACAAGTAACAGGTTGGCTGCAGTAGAATACATACCTCATTTACGTTACAATCATATTAAAGCTACAACCATATGCAGGGTTTCCCTGAGGCATAATTCTCATTTTCTCTACCGCTGCCGGTAAAGAGCATGCAGCCATAACTGAATAGACTGTCACAAAACCCATAAAGTTACTGAAGGAACAAAATACAGACAGCCTTGTAAAATATGTCTACATCTCACAAAACCTATACGGGTTACTAAAGAAACAATACACAAATACACTGACATATGTGCATATGATATGAATTTGCAGTCATGGGTTGAACTCAGCTAACAAGATGGGGGGGGGGGGGGTCATTCACACACACACGCTAGCAGTAAAACTAGGCGCCCACTTACTTAAATGTTTCATACACATTCTCCTGAAACTCGTATTAGAAAATAATAACAATACCTTAACAGTGTAAAATATCAAAAATATGCCTGAAAAACGTGGAGAAATAACCATGAGAGTGATAGGGTGATGTTTCCTCAGTGAGAAAATGTACTCGCATGAGGAAAATACTGCCATCTCCGCTGGATCCGTGGGTGGACACAAAAACAATCGATCTCAGGCAGGCAGATCTAGACTACTGTACAGATCACTGATAATACCATTATACCTCAGCTCTGAATGATAACGAATGGAGTAAACAATGAATGAATTAAAGACGTTTTGCATTTGAACTCCTTTTAACACAATACAAGTTATTATTGGTTTTAAACAGAGCTCATTAACTGTTTCTCATGACCGTATGATTCTGTTAATTTGATCACACATGCTGTGTGATCCGCATACACTCCTATTCTGGAGCTGGCCACTAGGGGGAACTCAATCTCCTCGTTACTGTGTCTGAAAGAGTAAGCCGATTTGGAGAAGTCCAGGCTCCAGGACTGATCGTTGAATCCAAAGCCACATTCATGGCCGTGTCCTTGGTTGGTTGTCGTTCACTGGATTACTGAATTACAAAACCACTACACGGATCCGTGGTCATTTCATTTTTTGATGACCACTGTCACACTTATTATTTCTCTTTCTGTCCCTTCTTCCTGTGCCACATGGGCTTTTGGACTCAGACTGACAAAAAAATAGTTTTTACTTATGGTAATGAGCTTAATCAAATTAGCTACATTCATTGGGATGTGTTTGTGGTAGATGCAGTCTGAAATTATAGATGTTGATGTTTGTTTGTGTGTTTTTGCTTCCACAAAGGATGACAATCAGCCAAACGGGAGAGATATGATGACACAGCAGTGACGTGCGGTGAGATTCGTGGCTGGTGAGGCACAGAAACCGGAAGTGATTACGTCATTCCGGTCTCTAGTTGTTTAAAACATAGACATGTATACATACAAGTTATTGTCTAATACCAGGACTTTTAAACGATCGTTTGAAAAAAAAAAATGTGATAAGTTATACGGCTCAATACTCAACTGACTTGTTGACCGAACTTTTACTTACATTTGATTTGATTATATATTTGATAAGACGGTGAAGAAAGACAGGAAATGAGTGGGAGACAGAGAGAGATGGGAAGTGGGTTCAGGAAATGAACGCAGGTCGGATTCGAACCCGGGTCACCATGAGCACTTAGGTCTGTGCATTAATACTTTTTTATTTTTTTTATTTGAAATATTATTGTTTGGAGGATAACCCCTTGAGATGCAGCATCTCGTTTTCGAGGGGGTCCTTTATTTGGTGCCAGTCTCTTTGCTTTCCAGCCTGTCCAAATCTCTCCCCTCACTAAACAATGAGGCACCCTTTTAATAAGGCAGCCCATGGGGCTAAATTGGTCCAACTAGTCCCAATTGGACCCATCCACAGATGTGGGGGAACCCGGACCCAACCATTCTGGTGGGGGAGTCCAGTCCTCCTTCCCTCTTGGGCAACAGTGAGAAGGGGGAGGGATTTCAATTAAGTTTAATTCCTAGTTAAAATCTACATCACACATATCAGGCTTGAATTCCATACATCTTAATGATCAATTTTCATGGAACAGTGTGAGAATATATGCAGTATTTTGATGAGAAACTTTAACAACCCATTCAAATATTGCCATTCTGAGATTGCACAGAGATCTTCCCTGTGCCACTTCCCTGAAGTGACACAGGGACATGTAAAGTCTTGTTCCTCTTTCAGACTACATAGAACCTTTTGGACAGTTTTGTGGTCGGTCTGAACTTCTGGGCCTCAACATGTGTGTTTGAAAATAAAAACACCGCTGCTGAACTGTTGATATCATCCAGAGAGCCAGAGTTCTGCCCACAGACACAGCGGCATGAAGTGGTCAGTGAACGTCTGCTGTTCCTACGAGGGTGAGCTGCTCCCCAGAGCACTGCCTCCTCTGATTATCAGAGAGTTCCTGCTGGGCGTCCTGGCCAACAGCCTTGCCCTCTGGGTCTTCTGCTGGCACATGAGGCCCTGGAAGAGCAGCACCGTCCTCCTCTTCAACCTGGCCATGGCCCGCTTCTTCCTCAACGTGGTGCTGCTGTTTCCCTCCAGCTACTACCTCTCCGGACTGGACTGGAGGTTCGGCGATGTCCTCTGCTGCATCTTCCTCTTCCTGGTGTCCCTGAACCCTGGCGGCAGCATCGCCTTCCTGACGCTCATCGCTCTGGACAGGTACAAGTATGTGCGCGTGCTGCACCCCCACCACCGCCTCAACTCCACGTCCATCGCCAAGGCTGTGGGCATCGCTGTGGTGGTGTGGGCGCTCACCGTCTCCCTCAATGCCCACCTCCTGATGGCGCCACAGCAGCTGGTGGTGGGACGTGCACACACACACACACACACACACACACACACACACACACACACACACACACACAAACACACACACACACACACACACACACACAAACACACACACACACACAAACACACACACACACACACACACACACACACACACACACACACACACACACACGCCACAGCAGCTGGTGGTGGGACGTGCCACGCAGTGCCAGAGCTTCCTGGTGTGCCTGGCTTTGGACCCTGCGTCCCTCTGGTACAAGTCTGTCTTCATGATCTGGCTTTGGACCCTGTGTCCCTCTGGTACAAGTCTGTCTTCATGATCTGGCTTTGGACCCTGTGTCCCTCTGGTACAAGTCTGTCTTCATGATCTGGATTTGGACCCTGTGTCCCTTTGGTACAAGTCTGGCTTTGGACCCTGTGTCCCTCTGGTACAAGTCTGTCTTCATGATCTGGCTTTGGACCCTGTGTCCCTCTGGTACAAGTCTGTCTTCATGATCTCCTTCTTCGTCCCCCTGACTCTGATCCTTGTCTGCTCGCTCAGCATCGTCTCTGAGCTCAGGCGCAGGTATCTGGATCGCCATGACAACATCAAGAGGTGGTGGTGGTGTTCGTTGTCTGCTTCCTGCCCAGCAACGTGGCCCAGGTGCTGATCTGGGTGAGGATTGGGTCCCAGAGGACGTGTGAATCCGTGGAGGTAATAAACCTGGTCTTCTAACCCACGCTGACCCTCACCTTCCTCAACAGCATACTGGACCCTGTGCTCTACTACTTCTCCAGCCCCGCCTTCCAGCGGGTGTGCAGACAGCTGGTGAGACTCCAGAGCACAGAGGGGACGGTGGACACAGGGGAGGACGGGACTTAAGACAGCAGCTCCCAGGCTGACAGACAGGAGTGAGGGGTCTGAGGCTTCTGCTGCTTTCATATGAGACTGCTGATACCAACCCAACCACTCCACTCAACAGCCCAACAGTACCATACAGATACACCCTCTCTACACAGCACCTGATTCAACCCATTAAATCTCTCTGGATGATAAGGATATGACTGGACCTCATCTCTCTTCTCCACCCTCCTGTTCCCCTCAGACAGATGGAGGTTTATGTGTGCTGTGTTTGGATCCAGTGTGAAGTGACAGGAGTCCGATGGAGGAGCAGACAAGGGTTTCTGGGGTTGAGATACAGCAGGTTTTTCATTGGATGATCATTTGAGTTCATTGAGTGTGTGGGTGTCGGTGTGTTTGTGTGTGATGACTCTTTGTTGTTGTTGTTGTTGTTGTTGTTGTCTGGCCATAGTCAGAAGTCCCAACCCAGTAGCACCAGGAATGTAACATGTTGTCCTGTGTACGACTGAGATTGTTACCTTGGAAGCCTGATAAAGTGCAGGACTGATGAATGACAACGAGAGGGAGAGTTGTGTGCACACACCTATGCACTTTGTATGACACCATGTAAGAAATACTGAATCAGTTGAATTTCACTTATTTATTTATCCACCCACCAGAGATAAGAGTACATTAAGAAACATTTAATGCCAGTCTATAACTGAACTGAATATGTTTATTCACCATTTTGCACCAGAAACATTTTAAAACATACTGGTCTCATTATAACGGTATTAATAAAGAAACACAGAAACACATTTCATTGGGGGTCAATTGTTGGATGAATACAGTCTCATTAAGATTTACTGTCATGGTACATAAAATTGTGATTGTCATATAAAACCAGATATCAGAACATGTATGCAATAACAGAGGGACTAAACACTTGGGAGAGTGAGGTTATGCAACACAGAGCTCATCAAAACCTTTCACACACAATGTCTTATTTCTGCTGTGGTGATACTGCATGTGTTACAGCAGAGGTCTAGAGGTACAGATATTGTAATAGCTGGGGTCCAGAGATGGGGGAATGGCTTCAGTCGGTTGTTGTCCCCAAGATCAAAGATTCTCAGGCCCAGCTGCTAGATCCTTACGTGTGAGTGTGTGTGTGTGTGTGTGTGTGTGTGTGTGTGTGTGTGTGTGTGTGTGTGGCCCAGCTGCTGGATCCTTACGTGTGAGTGATGTGTGTGTGTGTGTGTGGCCCAGCTGCTAGATCCTTACGTGTGAGTGATGTGTTATATGATGTGTGAGATGTAGGTGCTAACAGCATCTAGATATGTCAGTCACAGCAGCTTCACTGATGATCCAGAAGCAAAAAGCCAAAACCCAGGGTGGAGTGTGTGAGTGAATGTGGTCTGGACTCTGTGCAGGAGGGTCATTGTGTCAGAGATGCTGTAGAAGGCCAGAGTTCCTGCCCTGTGATCCACATACACTCCTATTCTGGAGATGGCCACTAGAGGGAGTTTAGTCTGTTTATTATTGTGCCAGAAAGAGGAGCCATAGCTGGAGAGGAACAGACTCCAGGACTGATCATTATATCCAAACACACACTCACTACCATCTCCTCTCCTGCTGATGCTTTTATATGAGACTGATATATAAACCCACCCCCCACTCCACTCAACCTCCCAGTAGCAGCGTCCAGACACACCCTCTCTACACAGCACCTGACCCCACCCATCAAATCTCTCTGGATGATCAGGATACGACTGGACCTCAGCTCTCTTCTCCACCCTCCTGTTCCCCTCAGACAGATGGAGTTCTCTGTGTGCTGTGTTTGGATCCAGTGTGAAGTGACAGGAGTCTGATGGAGGAGAAGACAGGACAAACTTAGGTATTTATATGTGTTAGGTGTGTGTGTGTGGGGGGGGCGGGGGGGGAGGTTTGTGGTTGTTATTTTATATGATTCTTTGCGTGTGGGGTGAGATTTGTTTGTGTGTGTGTGATTCTGTACATGTTTGTGCAGTTGTACATGTGTGAGTGTCTGTATTCAAAAGTTCAAAAGTGAGCATGGTTATGTCTGAGTGTGTGTGTGTGAGTGTGTTTGTCTGAAGGGAGTCCTTTGCATGATTGAATGATGTTGAGTGTGTGTAAATATTTGGGTTTGTTTCATTTCATTCCTTTTGTGTGAGATGAGTCCTTTGTATATAAGAGTGTGAAAGTGTTCCAGTGTCTTTGTATGTGAAGGTCTGTAGGTGTGATTGGTTGTATGGGTGTGTGTGACACACAGAGACAGAGAGTGGGGGAGAGAGAGAGAGAAATACAAATGTCTCTTTCTTCCTCTCCTAGTCTAGACTATCTTTGCTGTGGGATGCTGCTGTAGTCTCTCCACCTGATCTACTTGTAGAATCCCTCAGTCTACACCTACTCACCCCAACCACACTGTCATGCATTTGTGTTGCTGGTGAGATTCTGTACATGTTTGTATGGCTGTTTGTCTACATTTGTGTGTGTGTGTGTGTGTGTGTGTGTGTGTGTGTGTGTGTGTGTGTGTGTGTGTGTGTGTGTGTGTGTGTATCTATGGGTGTGTATGTGTGTGTGACTCGTTGATCTGATAGCTTTACAGATCCCACATACATAGGACAAGTGCATATTTTATATCAGCTGGATATCAATGCCAGTTTATTGTCCTAGCTTTTGGCAGTTCATGACTTGAGGAGAACTGAGTTTAAATGAAGTGTGTGTGTGCGTGTGTGTGTGTGTGTGTGTGCTGATGAGGAGAACTGAGTTTAAGTTAAGTGTGTGTGCGTGTGTGTGTGCTGATGAGGAGAACTGAGTTTAAATGAAGTGTGTGTGTGTGTGTGTGTGTGTGTGTGTGTGTGTTTGTGTGTGTGTGTGCTGATGAGGAGAACTGAGTTTAAATGAAGTGTGGGTGATTGATGTGAGGGGGGGTGGTAAATTCGTTACATCTCCTCCCACACTTCCGTTTAGAACGCCATTTTAGGAAAATGGAAAAAGACACTGGAAAAGACACTGTTTCCTCTACCCATGAACTATAACAGCCATAATGAAATGTTGAACTGCTTAAACATGTAGGACCATGTGATTGCTACTGAAACTTGACTTGTCATTTGGAATGAAGTAAACTGTATAAAATGTGTTTGTGTCAAACTCACATTGTAGGAAATCCTCTCTGGTTATAGGTTCAGGAGGCAAAATAGCCTGGACTTTAGTCACTATTGAGAGAGAAAGAATCATATTAGAAACAACACAGACTGGTGTAAATGTCAACATGGCATCAACCTTCTGTTTTTGTGATGGCAGTACATTTGTGTTCTCTTGTTGAGGGACATTATGAGTGTCCAGCTTCTTCAACCTTAAAGATCCTCTTAAGACAAGTAAACATGGAGACACCTGTAGAGTATCTCAGCTTCACTGACATACAAAGGATATGTTACAAATATGTGACATTGAGAAATACAGGTTCCTGAAGTTCACCATCACATTAAGCTTATTAGTACAATCCAGAGGGAAAGTATAGTTAGTCATTACATGTAAACATATTTCAGTAATGTGATTTACCTGATGCAGATATCTTCATGACTTCCTCCTTGCAGAAATTCTTGCATCATGCATTTGTACTGTGTGAGATTCTGTACATGTTTGCATGGATGTTTGTTTTCATTTGTGTGTGTGTGTGTGTGTGTGTGTGTGTGTGTG
>NC_045158.1:30400590-30418591 GCF_900700415.2 Clupea harengus | reverse complement strand
TGGATTTCTGTTGGGTACGTAGGCTAGTATAGATCATCACATTGTGTTTCCTCCAAGTATGAATCCCTAATGGTTAGTTTGAATCCTCAGGTTAGTTTGGGATGTAAGCCTATTGTGAATCTCCAACAAGTATTCCTTTTCCTTCATAATTCAAATGACTCACTAATCTAATCAGTCAACTGGTTATTCACATTGGTTTCTGATGGAGATAATTTCCAAACACTGTTAATGACTTAAGAATATAATAATCAAGTGCCTTGTATTAATATATTCCTTGTATGAATCATGTAATTATGAAAGCAGGAACATGGATTTTCTGTGTGTGTGTAACTTAGAATATTAGGTGCCATTTAGTCTGCATATGTACAAGAGCATGTTTAGACCAGAAGTGATAAGAAGGGTATAATCAGTTTCTTTTGAGGTCATGGACATAGGCTACTGTTTGTGTTCCCTATCGCAGTTGACTGCGATATAACAGATGGGACATGACGTTAGTCACGGTTCCAATAGAAGCATTTATTCATTCACGCCTGAAAGGCTGCGATTCGTTAATTCCCTCTCCTGAGCCCGCCCCTCACGGGCGCCCAGGTCAGAGGTACTGTTAGAGCAAGATTCCTGCCCTTCTCAAGTATCTGTGCCTGATGTTTGCAAATCTTTTAAGAGAGTAAATGTACTTAAAGCTCCGGGACCGGACAACATCCCAGGTCACGCTCTCAAGGCTTGTGCATCTGAGCTGGCAGAGGTATTTGCCGACATCTTTAACCTCTCCCTGTTCCTGTCTGTGTCGTCCCCACATGTTTCAAGAGGGCCTCCATCACCCCAGTCCCCAGGAAATCATCAGTGAGCTGTCTCAATAATTACCGCCCAGTTGCTCTCACATCTGTTGTGATGAAGTGCCTTGAGCAGTAAGTCAAAGACCACATTACATCCTCCCTGTATTAGAGCCACTCCAGTTTGCCTATAGGCCAAACAGGTGCACAGATGATGCCATAGCTTTGGCTTTGAACACTGCTCTCTCCCATCTGGACCAGAAAAACCCCTATGTATGGATGCTCTTCATCGACTTCAGCTCCGCCTTCAACACCATTATACCATCCAGGCTCATCCTAAAATCGCTAGACCTGAACATCAAGCCCTCCATGTGCAACTGGATCCTAAACCTCCTCACTGAGAGGCCACAGGCGGTACGACTGGGTAACATCATGTCCTCCAGCCTAATACTCAACACTGGCACCCCACAGGGATGTGTGCTAAGCCTCCTGCTGTACTCATTGTACACACATGACTGTGTGGCCACTGATATATCTAACTCCATCATCAAGTTTGCTGATGACACCACCATAATCGGCTGCATCAAGAGTGGTGATAAGTCTGCCTACAGAGCAGAGGTGGCAACCTTACCAACATGGTGCCAGGACAACAGCCTGCTGCTCAACGTCAGCAAAACAAAGGAGGTGATAGTGGACTACAGGAGGCTGCAGGGAGAGCGGCACACACCCATTTACATCGGGGGCACAGCAGGGGAGAGAGTCAGCTGCTTCGGATTCCTTGGCATTAACATCAGTGAGGATCTGAGCTCGTCACACCATATAGGTGTGGTCACAAAGACAGCTAGACAGCGGCTCTTCTTCCTGCGTCGGCTGCGGATGTTCGGTATGGACTGTGGAATATTAACCAACTTTTACCGCTGCACAATAGAGAGCATCCTGACTGGCAGCATAACAACTGGGTATGGGAGCAGCACTGCCCATGAGTGGAAAACTCTGCAGAGGGTGGTCAGATCAGCGCAGCGCATTACAGGGACTGAGCTACCATCCATACTGGACCTTTACAGTCAGCGCTGCAGGAGAAAGGCCAAGAGGATTCTTTCCAACCCCAACCATCCCAGCCACAGTTTTTTTACCCTCCTGCCATCTGGCAGACGGTACAAAAGCATTCTGACCCGTACCAACAGATTCAGAGACAGTTTCTATCCTCATGCCATCAGCAACTAATGCATGGGCTGCATAAACCGCTACTGGGACCAGGACGAGCAGAGAGGCTGGTACAGCTGCAGCTGAGTAAATGTTCTCACTGAGGAAACAAGCATATTGTGGATATTTTACACTGTTAAGTATTTTTCACTCTTGTTATTAATTTCTCATACGAGTTTAAGGAGAGTGTGTATGAATCATTTAAGGAAGTGGGTGTAAAGTCTTACTGGGTATGCTAGCGTGTGTGTGTGTGTGTGTGTGTGTGTGTGTGTGTGTGTGTGTGTGTGTGTGTGTGTGTGTGTGTGTGTGTGTGTGAACGAAACAGAACAGAGTTCAACCCATGACTGCAAATTCACATGTGCACATATAACAGTGTATTTTATACGGTCATTTGTGTATTGTTTCTTTAGTAACCCTTATAGGTTTTATGATGTAGATATATTTTACACGGCTGTCTGTATATTGTTCCTTTAGTAACTTTCATGGGTTTTGTGACGTATTCAGTTATCACCGCATGCTGTTTACTGGCAGCGGTAGAGAAAATGGGAATTATGTCTCAGGGAAACCCTGCATATGGTTGTAGCTGATATATGGTTGTAACGTCAATGAGGTATGTATTCTACTGCAGCCAACCTGTTGCTTGTTTATCTGTGTTTGATGATTGATTTGAGTAAATATTCTCACTGAGGAATCATCAGCTTGTTATTATCTCTCCCTGTTTTCCAGGGGTGTAACACACACACACACACACACACACACACACAAACATAGGCACACAAACACACCTATTTCCCCGACTCCATTTGAACATTTGAACTGGACTCCAAAGATTGACGCAAAATGACAACTAGGAAGCCACTCCCCAGCACACCATGTTCTGGTGAAAACGAAACTTAAGTATCACTTGGCAGGTCTTTCTCTCAGTGTGCTTGTGCTTTTGGTTTTGAGAGAAAGCAAACAAAATGGCAGAGGCTATTTTAAAGAAAGAAGAGGACTCCTTCACATGTCCAGTCTGTCTAGATCTGCTGAAGGATCCAGTGTCTATTCCCTGTGGACATAATTTCTGCATGAGGTGCATTGAGGGCTGCTGGGATCAGAGAGGAGTCTACAGCTGCCCCCTGTGCAAAGACACCTTCACTCCCAGACCTAAAATAAAAAAAAATGCTCTGATTGCTGAAATGGTGGAGACATTTATGATGACCAGAATCCAAGCTTCTCCTATTTCTCCCTCTAATGCCGGACTTGGAGATGTGGAGTGTGACGTCTGCACTGGGAGAAAACTCAAAGCTGTGAAGTCCTGTCTGGAATGTCTGGTGTCATACTGTGAAACTCACTACAAAGCTCACAATGAACTTATTCCTGGACGAAAACACAAGGTGATTGATGCCACAGGCCAGCTACAGGACAGGATCTGCTCTCATCATAAGAAGGTTTTTGAAATATTTTGTCGAACCGATCAGAGTTGTATCTGCTATCTGTGCACGATGGACAAACATAAAGGCCATGACACAGTCACTGCTGCAGCAGAATGGACAGACAAACAGGTCAGTACTGGAGCTACATGTGTGTCCAAAATTTCTATGAGGGTTCTTATACGTACTAACTGTGAATGTAATACTATAACTACAATAATACTATCTCACCAGTCTTTAAGTCTGGCTGTTTCCGCAATGACTTTGCCCGTTAGAGAATGGAAGAATCAGGAAATGATCATCAGGTGCAAGGTCCAGTGTTGAGTAAAAACAGTGAAACATTAACCTGTCGGCTTCAAACAGAACACATTCTTACCTTGCAAAGTAATGTTCTGTTCTGTTAAATAGACTCTGAACCAGCTTGACACGTTTTTGCTGTTTAATACCAGTGCTCCTCTTGAACTTAGCTCATGAGTTGTTCCATGTCAAGTATACGAAAGGCTCCCACTCAGCCGTCTCAGATTTGGCTGAAAAAATTCAAAGTTGTTCATACACTTTTGAATAGGTATAGTCCCACATATTAGCTCTCTACTCCCAATAGTTTTGTCACAAAACTTTTTTTGAGCTACTAAGTTAAGTGCATCAGATGCTTTTTTAGCAGCGTTTTCTGAAGAGCCATTTTCAAATTGCTACAACTAGAAAAGTATTTAAACTAGCTCCTTCAAATGTTCTAGGCTTAAAATCTGCTACCATTGCTTGAAGAATATGGACTTCCAAAGGTATGGCCTGGGTATATCATAGTAATGAATTTGCGCCAATTTTACTCTAAGCTCTGTGGTAGCATCTTTGAAGGCCTGTGGAAAGCTCAATGTTAATGACGATATTATACTCAGACCTTCTTATACTGTATATGCTCTGTATATTGTATTAAACTGTCCCTATGCGATGAATGGTCTGGAAGATATCAAAGCTTGAAGATGGATAAAAAACCCATTTTTGGCATGCTATAGCAAAAAAAAAAATCTACCAACGTGAAACTAACTGTTTTGGAAAGATTAGATATTTGTTCTTAAAACATCAACAATGTGTGATGGTGTTCTGCCTAATTTTCTCAAAATAAATTTTTGACAATTTCGGATTTTTTTACACGCCCATGATTCAATGGCCTATGGAGCATTTTTAAATGCTAACAAAATGCACTCATTTGATGACACAGAGCTTAAACTGCATATTTTTTCAGCCAAATCTGAGATGGTCGAGTGTGGAGATTTTCTTAAATTGGCTTCAATGTGTCATTAAATCTTTTGAAACGACTCACATGTACTTAAAGGTTTTTGCTTATAAATGTTCAGTTGTCATGTGTGATATATGATCATTATTGTTGTAAACAATCCACCGATAATATGGTGAAAAGAGTCTGTTTGTTTTTGATTTGTTAACAGAGGCAGTTGGGGCAGACCCAGAGGAGATTCCAGCAGAGAATCCAGGAGAGAGAGAAGGAGCTGCAGGAGCTGAGGAAGGCTGTGAAGACTCTCAAGGTGAGAACTGACCACATAAGACAACAGCTGGCTCAGCAATCGCTTGTTACTGTTTTATCACCGTTATGCTGCCATCTCTACATGATATAGACCATCACAGAAAGACATGGTTTGGCAGGATTTGCCCTTGGTCATTTGATCAAGAAGAGACAGTCGCACCACGAGTGAGTTTACTCCTTCACTTACCTCTGTGGGTCTCCTTGCCACCCTCCTCTTTGTGTGTCTCCTAACAGAGCTCTGCACAGACAGCAGTGGAGGACAGTGAGAGGATCTTTACTGAGATGATCCGCTCCATTGAGAGAAGGCGCTCTGAGGTCAAAGAGCTGATCAGAGCTCAGGAGAAGGTTGAGGTGAGTCGGGCTGAAGGACTCCTGAAGCGACTGGAGCAGGAGATTGCTGAGCTGAAGAGGAGAGATGCTGAGCTGGAAGAGCTTTCACACACAGAGGATCACATCCATTTCCTCAAGGTGACAGAATTTGAAATAAAGCATCCATGTGGGTTTAAAAGGGAAAGAGGACAAATGCATAATGTCTAGATCTTTTAATGTAATGTCTTAATGTGTCTAACATATTCACATACCTAAATACATGAGTGTATACACACTAAACCAACTGAATTCACCCATAATGGTAACAGCCTTTGGGGAAACACAGACCTGGCTGAACGTTCAGGAGGTCTGCCTCAACTATATGTATTTCTCTTTGTAGAATTTCCCGTCAATCAGAGACTCTCCTCACTCTAAAGACTTTCCCAACATGACCTTCAACCAAAGCTTCTCTTTTGAGGCTATGAAGGAATCTGTCTGTGCAGTGAAGGTGCAGCTGGAGGAGAAACTGGATGACATCTTCAGGCAGGAAGTAGTCAGGATATCTGCAGCAGGTGGATAAACATGTAGAATTGACTCAATGATGAATTCTTTATTTCAAAGTTTGAGAATACAAAGATCCCACTTTATTTTTCTGTGTCTCTCAACAATGACGAATATCCAGATCATCCAGTCTTTAGAATGTGAGTCTTTCTCTCTCTCTTTCTTTCTTTCTCTCTCTCTCTCTGTCACACACACACACACACACAAACACACACACACGCACACACACACACACACACACACACACACACACACACACACACACACACACACACAGTATCATTAGTTATTACACTGATCAGGTTTGTTGCCCTCTGAGTTCTAGTTTGCTGAAGCCATCTGATGAAATATGGTGTTTTCATTTTAAGTGTCTGTATTAGCATTTACACGATGAGTTTAAACTGCATTTGAAATTTGATCTCAGTTTTGGGTTGAAGCATTAGACACATCAGTAAACATGTTGTGAACAGGGTTTATGTTACATTCCTGGATACCAGTGACGGTTTTATGTTATATCTAAGCACTGTAAAGCTGAATATCCCTTGGTAAAGGAAAAGGCAGTTGCGGGTCTGTCACAGTTGCTAAAAACAAACATTAAAGAAAACAAAACACCCAAAGATGAAGCGGGCTAAAACTATATGGGCTTAGTCAGTTTGTGAAAATAAGTTTGTGAGTCTGGTCTTCAGATCCTGGGTGAATGAGTGTCTCTCTGTGTTGGGATCCCAGATGCTGATCCTGAGCTCCCAGTCAGAAGATCAAACAGTAAGGAGAATCTGCCATCAAACAGTAAGTCATTACTGACTGATTCTTACAGCCTCTAAGCTTTTACATCAGGGGTCTAGCACAGAAATAATAGTTTCACTGTTTCTCATCACTGATTTAATCTGATCTCAATAAACCATGTTTGAGCTGCAAGACGTAGGAGGCATGGAGGTGTGGTTGGGCTCCAGAGTTGAAATAAAGGCCTTGATATTAATCATGTGTAAAAACACCCAAAGCCTTATTCATCTAGGGTTTAGGGGAGAATAAAGTATAACTACTAGATCTTAAAATGTACATTGTGATCAGGGAAAACACAGACAAAACGGAAGCCAATGGATAATACATTTCAGGTGCTGAAACATTTGTTCTCATAAAAACAGCGTAAATTGTCTGGACAGTTTCCTGCCCCTATTCACACATGAGCTCACCTGGGCGTTGTCCTGGAACTGTACTAGGGGGCTGGCAGGGTCATGTCCGCACCATTGACACTGAATTCTACCCCACAAACTAGTGATTTGCTTTTCTATTAAAGTATAAATGCAATGGAAACTAAAGTTGCCTCGTTTTTCAACAGCAGGGTCAGACTTAAGCTACTGCTCTCTCATTATTCCCTTTAAACTTCTCTCAAGTTTTCAATCATAACTCTGGGAATTTGACATTAAAACAGCAGCAGATTTGGGACACTGCATTCCAAGTTACCGTAAGGTGTGAGACCGAATGGCTGTGCCATCCTAATGAAGATGAGTGTCTCTCTATTGAGTGCATCTCCGTCTTCTCTTATCAGTGGGAGGTTGGAGGCCTCTTCCTAAAAGAGTCTAACAGGTCTTGGACTCCCAAGTGTTAAGACTAAAGCAGCTGGAGTCTTATAATGTCTCTTGTGTTTGGGTCTGTGGGACCCATTGTCAATGTTAACTACAAGAAAAAAATATATTTTCAGCCTGAAACTCAATGGCTTTGGATCATGTGTTTAAAAAAAGAACATGTTAAACTAATTCTGGTTGAGTTCATACTGATAACTACTCAAATATCCAGACAGAGTTGCAACAATGTTACATTTAAAGCATGAGAACCCTTCTCACTCCTAATTTCTGTCACTTACTTTAAAATCGTTTTCACACTTGTCTCAATGCCATGTAAACGTTATCAAAACTTTTCACGCAGTGTGCTTTACAGACACACACATCAGTTAAGATTTGTTTTGCGCTACAACCACCAAAACACTTCATACTTCACCCAAAAGTGACTCTCGCTGCCATAACTATAGCATATGCTCTCTCCCATTAAACTACTTTATCACTCAATGTACAATTAACTAAAAGACACAAACAACTTGAATCATTGCAAAATGTATATAATATGGGTTGCTGTATCCTCTATTTTTTGTATAGTGTAGTGTTGCATTGCAAAAGAAAAGAAAAACGTATGACATCTCTTACAGTACAAATTGTAATACAAAACAAATACAGTAAATATGAAATTCAGATAAATGCCCCAAGACTGCAGGACACTTCTAGTGGTAGACTCATGTGCTGTTGTTTCACGTACTGTAGTGGGAATGAAATGTGTCTGTACACTTTTCTTGGTACTATAGTTTACCACAGAACATTTAGCATAGAGTTGTCTTGAAGCATATAGCTGAATATCATATTTGACTGTATTGGTTTTGTATGAGAAGAGGTGTCATAAATGTTTCTTTTGCAATGCAACACTAAACTATGTAAAACATGGAGGATACAGCAACACATAACATATGCATTTTGCAATGCTTCAAATTATTTGTGATTGAAAAAAACTGTAATGGGAAAATGTCTTCAGCGACAACTACATCACACATGGACATTTCAATGCGAATGCTGAATACATTTTCTGCAAACAATGAGAATAATCTGTGTTATTTCAAGTGTATTCATATAATAATGTATTCATCTTTCCATCAACAGTAATCTAAATTTTGTCCAGTTTTGAAGTGAACTGTTCTGAACAGAGTATCTAAATGTCTGCAAAATTGCAGTAGTTGCACAGAGTTTTACTGGTGGTGAACATTGACTTGAATTTCGGAAGAAGTGGTCATTGAATACATTTTGCATCAAAGCAATGCAAAAGTATCCACAGTTTAGCTCACTTGTGAATGTGTTTAGTGTTTTGAAAAAGTGTACATGGTATTGAGACAAGTGTGAACATGATTGTAGAAATCTTGGTCTTGGTCTAACTGAGATAAAGTCGACATCTCTAGTGTTTTTTTTTTTATGTCTTGTGGTTGTAATTTAAAAAAATAATAATAATGTTGTGGATCCAACAGACCTGTGAACACCCTGAGTCTAAGAAAAATATGAACACAACAGGAGAGTCAGCATTCTTTATATATGATGTGATCTTGCTGTGATGTTTATGAATGCCCTTCTCACTAAGTTTAATGGGCTGTAATGTGATGTTTTCTGTCTTAGTGTCAGAAGTCCAGGCTGTTTTTCCTGAACCAGCGACCAGAGAGGAGTTCTCACAGTGTAAGTTGGACATAAAGACATGCAATCGATCACACTCACAACGTGCACGCACACACACATGCACACACAGGGATACACTCACGTGCATAGAATCATGATCATTGTAGTAAACCCACATACAAATTCACACACACACACACACACACACACACACACACACACACACACACACACACACACACACACACACACACACACACACACACACTAACACACACACACACACACACACACACACACACACACACACACACACACACACACACACACACACACACATTAATGCTTTTGAATATACAGCCACTAGAACATTTACACCCTCAGTGTCACTCATATATAAAAATAACTTCATTAACACACACACACGTACACACACACACACACATCTGCCTCTAGTTGGAGTCGGCCGGGTAGAGATAGAAGGAGGGGGGCTTGTGGCAGAAGAGGAGGGGAAGCAATCAGAAACATGGCAGATGAACTCATACACGTATCAGGATGAGCATCCTAGCATACATGTGGTAAATGTACACATTACATACAAACATAACAGGGTATATACAAAATACATATAAAATTGATATAGGATAAGGTGGGGAGAGAGCATTCAAGTATTGTAGGACAGCTTAGTGGTAATACAATGTGCTCGTAAGGTTACTATTACAAGGGTAAGTAGAGTAATGGAACAGAAAACTATGTCAATAGTGGCAATTATTTACATTGCAGGTAAATGCTAGTACAGAGTATGGGGTAGAATAAGTGCATGACAGTGTGGTTGAGGTGGGTAGACGTAGGCTGAGGGTTTCTACAAGTAGTTCAGGTGGAGAGACTACAGCGGCATCCCACAGCAAAGATAGTCTAGTTTGGCTGCCAATATGCGTATATGTACTTAATGGACATGGTGATAAGGAACAATGTTTCCACAGCCATCAGTTTTTGCGAGCAAAGGTCATGCTATGAAAGAGAGACAATTTGTTTTTTTAAAGATACCTTTGATATACAGATAGAGATACATTTAGGTAAACAATTAACATTATATAATATGGCCAATTTATCAGTATCAGTATTAGCATAATATAATATAGGAGAGGGAGAGGGAGAGGCTGCCCAGCAAGGTGTTTGCAAACACATTTAAACATTCATTCATTTGGACGTTTGAATAGAGACACACCTGAACACACACACACCCAGTGTCTCTCATACTGTATCTACTAAGAAATCTTGTCACACAATCTGTATTTCTCTCTCTGTCTCTGTCTCTCACACACACCCATACAACCAATCACACCTACGGACTTTCACATACAAAGACACTGGAACACTTTCACATGCCTATATATGCAGGACTCATCTCACACAAAGGAATCAAATGAAACAAACCCAAATACTTACACACACTCAACATCAATCATTCATACAAAGGACTCCCTTCAGACAAACACACACACTAGCTTTCTGACACACACACACACTTTTGAACTTTTGAATACAGACATTCACACATGTACACCTGCACAAACATGTACAGAATCACACACACAAGAACAAATCTAACTTATATGTGAAACATTCCCTAACAGAAGAAATCACAGAAATAAATCTCATCCCCCACATGCAAGGAATCATATCAAATAATAATAGCCACACACACCCACACACACACACACACACACACAAACACACCTAACACATATAAATACCTAAGTTTGTCCTGTCTTCTCCTCTATCAGACTCCTGTCACTTCACACTGGATCCAAACACAGCACACAGAAACCTCCATCTGTCTGAGGGGAACAGGAGGGTGGAAAGGAGAGATGAGGTGCAGTCATATCCTGATCATCCGGAGAGATTTGATGAGATGTATCAGGTGCTGTGTAGAGAGAGAGTGTCTGGACGATGCTACTGGGAGGTTGAGTGGAGTAGGTGGGTTTATATATCAGTCTCATATAAAAGCATCAGCAGGAAAGGAAGGGGTAATGAGTGTGGGTTTGGATATAATGATCAGTCCTGGAGTCTGATCACCTCCAGCAGCAGCTCCTCTTTCTGGCACAATAATAAAGAGACTAAACTCCCTCTAGTGGCCAGCTCCAGAATAGGAGTGTATGTGGATCACAGGGCAGGAACTCTGGCCTTCTACAGCGTCTCTGACACAATGACCCTCGTGCACAGAGTCCAGACCACATTCACTCACACTCTCTACCCTGGGTTTGGGTTTGGGTTTGGGATTGCGTATGTGTTTGGTTCATCAGTGAAGCTGTTGTGACTGAGATGTACAGATGCTGAATCCAGACTACATTCACCCAGCCTCTCTACCCTGGGTTTAGGGTTAGACATTAGATCGACAGTAAAGCTGTTGTGACTCTGGTGTGGAGTGCTGGGGTGACCCCACGTATTGGCAGGTGTACCGCACTGGTGTGGTGGTGGTCTGGGAAGAAAACAATGCTCAGCAGACGACATCTGAGCTGAACTTAGAATTTATTTACAACCCATGATGAATAAAATGCAAATAAAAACAGAAAGAACCTATTTGTTAAATTACCTTTTTTGTATTAGATTATCTTGATTACAGTTTTTCGCGATAGCTTACACACTATAACTGGGCCTCTCAACTAAACATCCCAAACCATGATGCCATCTACCAAAAGACAGACTAATTTCCCAAAACTATAAACACTATCACCCTGTTTTCACACATGATTCAGATTTGTTGAACTTTTTGTGCAAAACTCTACACACAAATCCCTTCATATATCACTGGCTGCACCATGTGCTCATATAGTAAGCACTGGCATTCAATTTAATTAACTGAAGTCATCACAGCTCAAACCCAACTATCACACAATTCCCCAGGTGGAAACACTAAGAGTCAAAAGTGGTCGTACACCAATCAGAACCTCAGGGTAGGTAGATTAATGGGCCATGGGTCACTTTACTTGTGTTGGAACAATAGATCCACAAAGACCACAAAGTACAAACTGTTTTCCATTGGTTTATATTGGTAAATACATGAAAATGATTTCCTGTATTCAATATTCTTTAAATATCTGTAGTATATTTATAGTACATTTACTTTTTCTCTGAATTTCAATTTATTTTACTACAGTACATTTAGAAATTAAAACTTCTGAAAATGTATCTATGTGTTGTGTCTTTATATTGTGTTCATCATGTGAAGAGGTTGTTCTGGGGGGAAACCATAAGCGCCATTACTCATTGCATTAACAGGTTCTTACAGGAGTGTTTTGAATTGATCTCACCAGAGTGTATTGGCTACTCTGTAGTGTATGTGTACTTGATGGCTTTTCTGTGATGTCTGAAGACAACGTTTGGTTTAGATAAGTGCAGCCAAGCGATAAAAAACAAAACAATACATTACATGCTTTGTGATTAATTGATCTAAAATAATTGCATATATCAATTTGTCGTGAGAAGCCTTTAAAAATCTGTCAGATTTGCCATTGAGGTGAAGAGACAAAGTAAACAAGCCTGGGCAGAGTGATGTTCACCACACAATAATGGCAAACAACAGGTACTTCAGTGGACTTTATTTAATGAAGAGCACATTTTCCTTATTCCTGATTAACCCATCTCATAGTTTGTCTAAAACTAGCAAGCTGTTAAAGGATTTAAAGATACAACTGCACACACATCCAAACAGCCAGTTCTCAGGCCCACTGCAGATGAAGTTCTCTCATGAACACCATGTCACACCAAGCACTGTGTTGATTCCTCAGGTATACCAGCTATACACTCTCCCATCAGACTCCATTTCACCTGTTCTCTCCCTCTCTCCCTCTCTCTCCTTCTCTCTCTCCTTCTACCTCTCTCTCTCTCTCACACACGCACACACTCCACAAACACACTCACACAGACACACATTCTCAAATAATCTGACTGACTCCTCCTCAACAGTGTGGCAACAACATCTCTGCCACTCCTCCTTAGAATAAAACACATGAAACAGGAACTGAACTCTCACACTGTTATCTCCCTGTGTGTGATCGTGGCTGTGAGAAATGGCGGAAACCTCGACCCAAAGACAGGATTTTTTCACTTGTCCAGTTTGTCTAGATCTAATATAAAGAGATAATGTCTTGATGCTCACTGAATCTTCTCATTATGTAGTCTTACTCCAACAAAACCCTCTTCCAGCTCTAGGAGATAGTTTATTCAAACCCTGGAGCCCAACCACATCCTCACCCCTCCTACGGTTAGTTCATGTGGACAGATGTGAGTTTGGAGATAAAAGGTTGAAATGGATGGGTTTAGGAGATTAAAAAGTCATGTATTAAGGTACCTTAAAAGGTCACATGATGAGTGATCAGGAAAAAAACAATGAACAGAAACTGGCCTTTAATATTCAAACAGCCGGGACTCATGATGTCATTTAACTTTAATTTATACTGATGTGATTTAAAAAGAGCATGCTATGATCTTTGGATATGCTTTTTTATACTAAGTTTCATCAGTTTAAGTCCAATTTCACACATACACACACACACACACAAATGATTTTGCATGCCCGAACATCAAACAAGTTTGATATGTTCTACCATCCAAGCTTGAACACAACAAATTCACTATTGTCACCAGCTATACAAAAGTGGTGCAGTACAGAATTTGAATTGAAATGTGCATGTATGAAGGTAAATTATAGATTGTCGCCGAAGAAATGTTCCCACTATTAGTGCTGTATATGTAAGTCATGGGCTATCAATGAGACTATTACTGCTGTATTTGTAAGTCATGGACTATCAATGAGACTATTACTGCTGTATTTGTAAGTCATGGGCTATCAATGAGACTATTACTGCTGTATTTGTAAGTCATGGACTATCAATGAGACTATTAGTGCTGTATATGTAAGTCATGGGCGATCAATGAGACTATTAGTGCTGTATATGTAAGTCATGGGCTATCAATGAGACTATTAGTGCTGTATATGTAAGTCATGGGCTATCAATGAGACTATTAGTGCTGTATATGTAAGTCATGGGCTATCAATGAGACTATTAGTGCTGTATATGTAAGTCATGGGCTATCAATGACACTATTAGTGCTGTATATGTAAGTCATGGGCTATCAATGAGACTATTAGTGCTGTATATGTAAGTCATGGGCTATCAATGAGACTATTAGTGCTGTATATTTAAGTCATGGGCTATCAATGAGACTATTAGTGCTGTATATGTAAGTCATGGGCTATCAATGAGACAAAGGGACCCAAACATGCAGATACAACAAACACTTTCATCCAAAGCGACTTACAGTAGCATCTGCACTGCCCATGAATGAACCCAGGTCAGCTCTGTGTTAGTCAACACCACCAACCACTGGACCGCTGATCACACATGGAGACAACAACAACCACTGGACCACCACAGGGGCGACAGTGGTACAGGAGGTAGAGAAGTCGTTTAGTAATCAAAAGGTTGCTAGTTCGATTCCCTGTCGAAGTGTTCTTGAGCAAGACACTGAACCCCTAATTCCTCCTGATGTGCAGTGTGCCATCAGTGTAAAATGTGTATACATCCTTGTAAGTCGCTTTGGATAAAAGCGTCTGCTAAATGACTAAATGTAAATGTAACCACTGATCACACATGGAGACTGGACCACTGATCACACATGGTGAAAGTGGTATCTACAGTGATGTCACACGCACACATCAACACATCACAGAAGTTTGTTCCTGGTGTCATGACAACTGCTTGCATAGGAATATGCAATGCAATTGTGATAAATAGTAATAAGCACGAGTTCTACATTTCTATAGTAAGATGATCTAATTCCCTCTAATTGACATAAATGAGGTTGTGATTTACAGCAGTATGCTGCATAGGCTTGACAATAGTACCATCCAGCGGCTTTCACATATATCAGTGTGGTTGCAGTTTTAGTTGTTGCTGATTTCACATAGTTACATTGTAATGTGGAGCCCACCTCTGCATCTGTGACTTAGACAAGATGGAGCAGTTGGAGGCAGGTATGTCTCTGTGATAGACGGCCCCGGAGTCTTTAACAGAATCCTGACAGAGAAGGAAGATGAAGAAGAGATGAAGAAGGTCGTCCGTCTCTCCTCACCTGGACCTCACGTGTTCCTGCTGGTGACCAGATGAGAGCAAGTGCATTGATGACGTTGTACCGCGGGTGATTGTACGAACTTTCCCAAATCAGAAGCCATGGGTGAATAGAGAAGTCTCTTCATCACTAAGAGGCTGGACAGCGGCCTTTCATTCTGGTAACCCATGTGAACACAAAAAAGCCCATTATGAACTCAGGAAATCCATTAAAATGGCAAAAAGACAGTACAGGGAAAAAAATGAGTCATACTCCAGTGACTAACACCAGGAGTATGTGGAGTGGACTAAGAACAATTACAAACTACAAAGGAAAGTGCAACAGAGCAGAGGAGGTGTCTGTTTCTGTTGCTGAGGAGCTGAACTCCTTCTATGCACGTGTTGAGACTCCCACCAGGTCAGAGGTACTGTTAGAGCAAGAATCCTGCCCTTCTCAAGTGTCTGTGACTGATGTTTGCAAATCCTTTAAGAGAGTAAATGTACTTAAAGCTCCGGGACCGGACAACATCCCAGGTCACGCTCTCAAGGCTTGTGCATCTGAACTGGCAGAGGTATTTGCCGACATCTTTAACCTCACCCTGTTCCTGTCTGTGTCGTCCCCACATGTTTCAAGAGGGCCTCCATCACCCCAGTCCCCAAGAAATCATCAGTGAGCTGTCTCAATTATAACCGCCCAGTTGCTCTCATATCTGTTGTGATGAAGTGCCTTGAGCGGTTAGTCAAAGACCACATTACATCCTCCCTGCCTTCTGCATTAGACCCACTCCAGTTTGCCTATAGGCCAAACAGGTCCACAGATGATGCCATAGCTTTGGCTTTGAACACTGCTCTCTCCCATCTGGACCAGAAAAACACCTATGGATGCTCTTCATTAACTTCAGCTCCGCCTTCAACACCATAGTACCATCCAGGCTCATCATAAAATTGCTAGACCTGAACATCAAGCCCTCCATATCCAACTGGATCCTTAACTTCCTCACTTAGAGGCCACAGGCGGTACGGCTGGGTAACATCATCTCCTCCAGCCTAATACTCAACACTGGCGCCCCACAGGCATGTGTGCTAAGCCCCCTTCTGTACTCATTGTACACACATGGCAGCCACTGACATATCTAACACCATCATCAAGTTTGCTGATGACACCACCATAATCAGCTGCATCAAGAATGGTGATGAGTCTGCCTACAGAGCAGAGGTGGCAACCTTACCAACATGGTGCCAGGACAACAGCCTGCTGCTCAACGTCAGCAAAACAAAGGAGGTGATAGTGGACTACAGGAGGCTGCAGGGAGAGAGGCAGCGGAGGTTCGGTATGGACTCTGGAATGTTAACCAACTTTTACCGCTGCACAACAGAGAGCATCCTGACTGGCAGCATAACAACTGGGTATGGGAGCAGCACTGCCCATGATCGGAAAACACTGCAGAGGGTGGTCAGATCAGCGCATTACAGGGACTGAGCTACCATCCATACAGGACCTTTACAGCCAGCGCTGCAGGAGAAAGGCCAAGAGGATTCTTTCTCACCCCAACCATCCCAGCCACAGTCTTTTTACCCTCCTGCCATCTGGTAGACGGTACAAAAGCATTCTGACCCGTACCAACAGATTCAGAGACAGTTTCTACCCTCATGCCATCAGGATGCTGAACTGTCCTACATCCCCTCACACTTAATATGGTCAACAGCATACAACTTGCACTTGCCATTTTATTTTAATTCATAACTTCTTCTTAATGTAAACATGAGGTGTTGGGTGCAGTCGAGCAGCTGAGAGACAACATCTGTCACACCCAGCAGCGGTGTCTCTGCTATCTGTGCCCAACAGACAAACACATGAGCCTGCAGGTAGTCATGGCGACTGCAAAGACAACTATAAAACAGGTGAGCGCTAAAGAGAATGCTCAAACAACAGGGCAAAGCTGTGATATACATGGAGTCCTGATAAACCAATGGCCACTGAAAACACAATTTCTCTTCACCTAGTGGTCTCCTGTGGTACTACGCAATTCAGAAAAGCACAACATTTTTTCATTTTTCTTTTTAGCTTCCATATTCCATTGTGTTTATCGCAGCCCGTTCTTTTAGATTCAGAGGAGATGAATAACGCTGATTACACATAAATCATGCTTAATTGTGTTATTATACCAGTTATAGTGGTACGATATTGGGATTTTTAAGAGACTCCCAAATCACTCAACCAGATCCCAACCAAACTCTCAAGTAAACAGACATGGTCAAATAGATGGTGTCACACCTTTTCTTTAGGGTACCGTTTCCCACTACTTATAGAGAACTCTAGCAAGACAAATACTTTCATCAGATCAGTGTTTTTGTAATGTAGGTGTTGATTGTTAACTCTGAAAAGAGATAGAGAGATGCGCTGTCTGTTGAAATGCAGGAGCATTAATTAGAGGTAGTCAGATTGGCTAAGTGGAACTGTGTCTTTACCCACAGAGGGAGTTCCGTAAATCCCATACAAAATTCCAGCAGAATATCCAGGAGAGAGAGAAGGAGCTGCATGAGCTGCGGAAGGCTGTGGAGACTCTCAAAGTGAGAACTGACCACATAAGACAACAGCTGGCTCAGCAATCGCTTGTTATTGTGTTATCACCGTTATGGAGGAGCAATGTCAGGGCTCTCCTCCAGTCATTCAGTGAGAGACCCTGTAGGAAAATATTTCCTAGTCAGACCAACTGTATGGGATGCTGTTTGGGTCGACTCCTCTTTTGTTTTGGGCCTCTGTGCTCCATTCACCCAGAGAGGAGTCCTATCAGCTGACATTAACCCTCTTAAAATGAAGGCCGCTATTCTGACAGAAGGTTGTTGATCTTTGTGCTCAACAACCAATCAAATTTCACCCCTCCCTTCTGTG
>NC_045158.1:30394943-30400172 GCF_900700415.2 Clupea harengus | reverse complement strand
CATACAAAGACACTGGAACACTTCTACACTCCTATATACTAACTGTATAGGAGGTGGTAATTAATTTCATACCATATATTATGAGACCCAGTCTTGGATATGGGAAGTCATGAAACAGGTTTTAATCTCGAACAACGGTGGCCACCATTGTGAGACAGAGCCTGAGTTCCACTCACTCACAGAGCTTCACCTAAGCCGTGTGTGTGTGTGTGTGTGTGTGTGTGTGTGTGTGTGTGTGTGTGTGTGTGTGTGTGTGTGTGTGTGTGTGACAGAACCTGAGTTCCACTCACTCACAGAGCTTCACCTAAGCCATGTGTGTGTGTGTGTGTGTGTGTGTGTGTGTGTGTGTGTGTGTGTGTGTGTGTATGTGTGACAGAACCTGAGTTCCACTCACTCACAGAGCTTCACCTAAGCCGTGTGTGTGTGTGTGTGTGTGTGTGTGTGTGTGTGTGTGTGTGTGTGTGTGTGTGTGTGTGTGTGTGTGTGTGTGTGTGTGTGTGTGTGTGACAGAGCCTGAGTTCCACTCACTCACAGAGCTTCACCTAAGATTATCTGATTATCCATTGAAGGATCGCTGTTAAATGCTCTCTGAGAACCAGGGGCGTCACCCTCAGTATTCATGAGGCCTTAGAGCCATCAGACTCTCTCTCTCTCTCTTCTCTAACCAGAAATGATTACATTCTAACTTAAGTCCAAATAAAAGTAACAATTACAACTAGGTATAAGATACATTGAATTATTGACTATGACATATCCTTATTAACTATAAATCTTAAATTCTGGTTCCTTCAATACGAAGGACTCATCTCACACAAAGGAATGAAATGAAACAAACTCAAATACTTACACAAACTCAACATCATTCATTCATACAAAGGACTCTCTTCAGACAAACACACACACACACACACACACATAACCATGCTCATTTTTGAACTTTTGAATACAGACACTCACACGTGTACACCTGCACAAACATGTACAGAATCACACACACATAAACAAATCTCAGTTATATGTGAAACATTCCCTCACAGAAAAAAATCACAGAAAGAAATGTCATCACCCACACGTAAAGATTCATATGAAATAACAACACCCCCCCCCAACACACACACACACACACACACACCCCCCCCCCCCCTTTAGAATGTGAGTTTATCTCTCTCTCACCCCCCCCCCACACACACACACACACACACACACCTAACACATATAAATACCTAAGTTTGTCCTGTCTTCTCCTCCATCAGACTCCTGTCACTTCACACTGGATCCAAACACAGCACACAGAAAGCTCCATCTGTCTGAGGGGAACAGGAGGGTGGAGAGGAGATATGAGGTCCAGTCATATCCTGATCATCAAGAGAGATTTGATGTGTATCATCAGGTGCTGTGTAGAGAGGGTGTGTCTGGACGCTGCTACTGGGAGGTTGAGTGGAGTGGGGAGTGGGGGGTTTATATATCAGTCTCATATAAAAGCATCAGCAGGAGAGGATGGGGTGGTGAGTGTCTGTTTGGATATAATGATCAGTCCTGGAGTCTGTTCCTCTCCAGCAGCAGCTCCATTTTCAGACACAATAATAAAGAGACTAAACTCCCTCTAGTGGCCAGCTCCAGAATAGGAGTGTATGTGGATCACAGGGCAGGAACTCTGGCCTTCTACAGCATCTCTGACACAATGACCCTCCTGCACAGAGTCCAGACCACATTCACTCACACACTCTACCCTGGGTTTGGGTTTGGGTTTGGGTTTGGGGTTTTTGGATCAGTGAAGCTGTTGTGACTGAGATGTACAGATGCTGAATCCAGACTACATTCACCCAGCCTCTCTACCCTGGGTTTAGGGTTAGACATTAGATCACCAGTGAAGCTGTTGTGACTCTGGGGTGGAGCGCTGGGGTGACCCCACGTATTGGCAGGTGTACCGCACTGGTGGTCTGGGAAGAAAACGATGCTCTGCAGACAACATCTGAGGCCAAACTTAAATTGTATTTACAATCCTAAATTGGGATGATGAATAAAATGCAAATAAAGACAGAAAGAAGCAATTTGTTAAATTACCTTTTTTGTATTAATTACCTTGATTACAGTTTTTCTTGATAGCTTACACACTATAACTGGGCCTGTTAACTAAACATCCCAAACCATGACGCCATATACTAAAAGACAGACTCATTTCCCAAAACTCTCAACACTATCACCCTGTTTTCACACATGATTCAGATTTATTGAACTTTTTGAACACAAATCCCTTCATATATCACTGGCTGCACCATGTGCTCATTCAGTAAACACTGGCATTCAATTTCATTAACTCAAGTCATCACAGCTCAAACCCAACTAACACACAATTCCCCAGGTGGAAACACGAAGAGTCAAAGGTGGTCACACACCATTCAGAACCTCAGGATAGATAGATTAATGGGCCAATCAGAACCTCAGGATAGGTAGATGAATGGGCCATGGGCCAATCAGAACCTCGGGATAGGTAGATTAATGGGCCAATCAGAACCTCAGGATAGGTAGATTAATGGGCCATGGGCCAATCAGAATCTCGGGATAGGTAGATTAATGGGCCAATCAGAAAATCTCGGGATAGGTAGATTAATGGGCCATGGGTCACTTCATTTGTGTTGGAACAATGGTTCCACAAAGACCACAAAGTACAAACTGTTTTGTTTTTTTCATTGGTTTATATTGCTCAATACATGGACATGATTGTACTGTATTTAATGTTCTTTACATATCAGTTGCATATTTTTATAGTACATTTCATTTTTCTCTTAATTTCAGTTTATTTTACTACAGTACATTGAGGAATTAAACTTCTGAAAATGTATCCATGTGTTGTGTCTTTATATTGTGTTCATCGTGTGAAGAGGTTGTTCTGGGGGGAAACCATAAGTGTCATCACTCATTGCAGAAACAGATTCTTACAGGAGTGTGCTGGCTACTCTGTAGTGTATGTGTACTTGATGGCTTTTGTGTGATGTCTGAAGACAACGTTTGGTTTAGATTAGGCCTGTCAAGCTAATAAATGACTTTCTTTGCATTTAATTGATCTAAATTAATTGCATATATCAATTTGCCATGAGCAGCCTTTAAAAATCTGTCAGATTTGCCTTTGAGGTGAAGAGACGAAGTAAACAAGCCTGGGCAGAGTGATGTTCACCACACAATAATGGCAAACAACAGAGACTTCAGTGGACTTTATTTAATGAAGAGCACATTTTCCTTATTCCTGATTAACCCATCTGATAGTTTGTCTAAACCTAGCCAGCTGCTTAATGATTTAAAGACACAACTGCACATCCATCCAAACAGCCAGTTCTCAGGCCCACTGCAGATGAAGTTCTCTCATGAACACCATGTCACACCAAGCACTGTGTTGGTTTCTCAGGTATACCAGCTACACACTCTCCCATCAGACTCCACTCCACCTGTTCTCTCACTCTCTCTCTCCTTCTCTCTCTGTCCTTCCTCTTTATCCTTCTCTCTCTCTCTCTCCTTCTCTCTCTGTCCATCCTCTTTATCCTTCTCTCTCTCTCTCTCTGTCCTTCCTCTCTCTCCTTCTCCCTCTCTCTCCCTTTGTTCTTCCCTCTCTCTCCTTCTACCTCTACCTGTTCCTGCTCACTGTAATGCTGGACCCGGAGATGTGGATGGTGACGTCTGCACTGGGACAAAACTCAAAGCCATCAAATCCTGTCTGGATTGGCTGAATGTCCCTTCAAATCTCACAATGACCTGCACAATGACCTAAAGTGACATGAGATGCAAAACACACAATCTACACTGAAAAACAGCTCCCTTGTATACATTGGGTTGGTAAATAGACAATACTGCATGTTCTGTGAGTTTAATACAAGCAGACATTCCCTTCAGATTCAGCTCTAGGGTGAAACCCTCACTCACCTCTTGATAGCAGGGTCTTCTGTGAGATAAATACTGACCCAAGTCTGTATAGAACTGTGTGTGTGCGTGTGTGTGTGTGTGTGTGTGTGCGTGTGTATGGGAGTGGACATTGAAATGTAGCAAAGGGAAAAAAACATTGCATTAGTCTTAAGGTTGATTAAGTATACTCTCAAATACGTCGAGAGGGTTATTCATTGTAGCTGTAGCTGTTCTGAGGAACAACCTTAAAAGAAACAAAACACCTGAAGATGAAGCCAGAGAAAACTGTATGAGCTTAGTCAGTGTGTGAAAATATCCTGGGTGAATGAGTGTCTCGCTGTGTTTGTTCTCAGATACTTGAGCAATATGACACGAGTGATAGTGGGGTCGGTAAAGGATATCCCCACGAGGTCTTACGAGGTAGGAGACACAGATCCTGACCTCCCAGTCAGAAGAACAGACTCTGGTAAGGAGACGCTGCCACCAATGAGTAAGTCGTTACTCTCAAATCATTACCATCATCTCAATAGGCTCTAAAACACTACATCAAAGATACAACTAAGAGATAATGTCTTGATTCTCACTGAATCTTCTCATTTATGTAGTATGACTCCAACAAACCCCTCATCCAGCTCTAGGAGATAGTTTATTCAAACTCTGGAGCACAACCACACCCTCACCCCTCCGGTTAGTTCATGTGGACAGATGTGAGTTTGGAGATAAAAGGTTGAAATGGATGGGTTTAGGAGATTAAAAAGTCATGTATTAAGGTATCTTAAGGTCACATGATGAGTGATCAGGAAAAAGACAATAAACACAAACTGGCCTTTAATATTCAAACAGCCGGGACTCATGATGTCATTTAACTTTCATTTATACTGATGTCATTTAAAAAAAGCATGCTGTGATCTTTAAATATTTAGCATTTTATACTAAGTTTAATCAGTCCAATTTCACACACACACACACATGTCCACACACACACCAATTATTTTGCATGTCGAAAACCAATCAAGTTTGATGTGTTCTTTAAATACCATCCAAACATGAACACAACAAATACACTTTTTTCATCTGAATGTGATGTTTTTAACGACTTATGAAGTTTTATCAGAGATTGCAACATCTCAGTGTGATGTTACTGCCATTAACTTCTGTTAACAGATAACATCTAAAACCAATATGAGCCATTATGAGACACCATGCTTCTTTAAAGAGTCAGAAAGTATTACTGACTGTGATTTGAACACTTCCTTCATCTTCATTTTTCCCTTGTAAAATATATATTCTCCATTTTTATTATTACTTTAGTTATACACAGCAAAAGATGTTAAA
>NC_045158.1:30377443-30389943 GCF_900700415.2 Clupea harengus | reverse complement strand
GCTAGCGTTGGCTAGCGTTAGCTAGCTAACCGTGCTGCCATACTGAACCTGATGTATTTCATCATTTTATTTACTTGTGCAGATGCTGCGTATGCCAACTGTTGTTTTGTGTATGATACAGGTATGTTTGCTCCAATAGCGGGAAATATGTGTTGTTATATGTTGTGTAATATAATATGTGCATGGTTGTTCGAATTGTTTGTGCACTGGTTTACTTTTATTTGATTAATGCCTGTCAGCAATGCTGCCTATGCCAACTGTTTGTTTGTTGTATGATACAGGAATTAAGAACAAAGCAAATCGCAGTGTTCGTCAGTCCCCTGTTTGACCACCGTCACAACCGTCTCCGGTTGTGAGTTTAGTCGTATGACTGTAAAAGTTCGGTTAACAAGTCAGTTGAGTATTGAGCCGTATAACTTATCACAATTTTTTTTTCAAACGATCGTTTAAAAGTCCTGGTATTAGACAATAAACTTGTATGTATACATGTCTATGTTTTAAACAACTAGAGACCGGAATGACGTAATCACTTCCGGTTTCTGTGCCTCACCAGCCACGAACCTCACCGCTCGTCACTGCTGTGTCATCATATCTCTCCCGTTTGGCTGATTGTCATCCTTTGTGGAAGCAAAAACACACAAACACACCTCAACATCTATAATTTCAGACTGCATCTACCACAGACACATCCCAATGAATGTAGCTAATTTGATTAAGCTCATTACCATAATTAAAAACTATTTTTTTGTCAGTCGGAGTCCAAAAGCCCATGTGGCACAGGAAGAAGGGACAGAAAGAGAAATAATAAGTGTGACAGTGGTCATCAAAAAATGAAATGACCACGGATTCGTGTAGTGGTTTTGTAATTCAGTAATCCAGTGAACGACAACCAACCAAGGACACGGCCATGAATGTGGCTTTGGATTCAACGATCAGTCCTGGAGCCTGGACTGCTCCAAATCGGCTTACTCTTTCAGACACAGTAACGAGGAGATTGAGTTCCCCCTAGTGGCCAGCTCCAGAATAGGAGTGTATGCGGATCACACAGCATGTGTGATAAAATTAACAGAATTATACGGTCATGAGAAACAGTTAATGAGCTCTGTTTAAAACCAATAATAACTTGTATTGTGTTAAAAGGAGTTCAAATGCAAAACGTCTTTAATTCATTCATTGTTTACTCCATTCGTTATAATTCAGGCTGAGATATAATGGTATTATCAGTGATCTGTACAGTAGTCTAGATCTGCCTGCCTGAGATCGATTGTTTTTGTGTCCACCCACGGATCCAGCGGAGATGGCAGTATTTCCTCATGCGAGTACATTTTCTCACTGAGAAAACATCACCCTATCACTCTCATGGTTATTTCTCCACGTTTTTCAGCATATTTTTTGATATTCTAACACTGTTAAGTGTGTTGTTATTATTTTCTAATACGAGTTTCAGGAGAATGTGTATGAAACATTTAAGTAAGTGGGCGCCTAGTTTTACTGCTAGCGTGTGTGTGTGAATGAACCCCCCCCCCCCCCCCATCTTGTTAGCTGAGTTCAACCCATGACTGCAAATTCATATCATATGCACATATGTCAGTGTATTTTATACAGTCATTTGTGTATTGTTTCTTTAGTAACCTGTATAGGTTTTGTGAGATGTAGACATATTTTACAAGGCTGTCTGTATTTTGTTCCTTCAGTAACTTTATGGGTTTTGTGACAGTCTATTCAGTTATGGCTGCATGCTCTTTACCGGCAGCGGTAGAGAAAATGAGAATTATGTCTCAGGGAAACCCTGCATATGGTTGTAGCTTAAATGCATCCTATAGCCATAAGTAATTGCGTCAACAAACCCATCACCTGCTGGGCCAGCCAGTCAGCAAGCATAACTAGACATAACTGAACACATAAGAAAAAAAAAAATGTATATCACTGGGCTACAGACAGCGTATGTTGTACCCTGCAACCCTAACAAAGCTTACGACTAAAAGCTCCATATGTACCAAACCAAACTAATTGCTAAATGGCAGCATAACTAAACATAACTAATGCTAAACCAAACTAAATGCCAAACCAAAACTAAATGCCTAAATGCCAGAAATAGCTAAACACATCTAAAAACCACATGCAATACAATCAACATAACTGGGCTACAGACAGCCGTATTGTTGTACCGTTGAAGGAGTGCGGAAGATCCCGGGTACAGCACACGGCGCGTATTGCGACTGTCACCAGCCAACTAAATACTAAATAAAATCCCCATACACCCAGCCAGGCAGCCTCTCTCTCTCTCTCTCTCCCTTTCCTTTCTTATCACATTGCTAATGCCTATAATAACCCACTCACTCTGTTCTTTTTCTTTCTCTCCTAATCTAGACTATCTTCGCCATGGGACGCTGCTGTAGTCTCTCTACCCGGTCTACCTGCAGAAACCCTCGACCAATTGCACCCACCGCACACTTACTCTACCTCATACCCTATGCTAGCATTTATATACAATATATATTATTGCCACCATCGACATGTTTCTCTGTTCCTACTCCCCTTACCCCTGTAATAGTAACCCTATCAGCACAGTGTATATCCACTAAACTGGTCTTGTCTGTATCATGTATTTACCACTGGATGTCTGTATATATATTTTGTACATCTACCAAATGCAGGCTATGTACAACACCTGTTGTTTCCCTTCCCCTTCTGCCACACAACCCTCCCCCCTTCCCCCCTTCCTATCTCCACCCGGCCAACCTCAAGCAGATGGGTTCCCCCTTATGTGCCGTGGTTCTGCTTAAGGTTTCTTCCTGACTAACAGGGAGTTTTTTCTTGCCCGTGTTGCCATTGTGCTTGCACTAAGGGGGTTTCAGGCTCTGGGCTCTGTAAAGCGCCTAGAGACAATTGTATTGTTATGGCGCTATATAAATAAAATTGAATTGAATTGAATTGAAATGTGGTTGTAACGTTAATGAGGTATGTATTGTAGCTATGTCAGTCACTACGAGTTTGAGTACTTCAATTACTTTATTGACCGTTATACAGACATCCCAACCTGCAAAAAGTCATTTCAGGGAGGATCCCCCCCCCCCCCCCCCCCCCGAAAAAAATAAATGTTTTACATGCACGCCTTCATGTATCATTATATAGGCTATAGCCCTATGCAATTCTTTGTTAATTATGTTTAAATATGTAGATTACTTTTACTATTTATATGCTGCTTATACTATTTATGTTAACTGCTTTTATTTTTATTCCATTGCCAATTTAAACAGGTCTAAGGAGTTTGTTGTTTTCATGTAGCCCTGGCAACTAGCCGGCCTGAATAATATGCACATGAAATGAAACTTGTTGAACTCACCTCAACATGTATTTTACAGTCATTTAACCTGCCTTGAGCAATGCTGAAATCACTGTTACAGATTGTACAGCGAGCAAGACTGTCATTGTGATTTTACTTCTCTAAGACAGGGGTACACTTTTGTATAGTCTCTTGCAGAGGTGTAAAAAGTACTGAAATGTTGTACTCAAGTAAAAGTACAATTACTTTGATGAAATTTACTTAAGTACAAGTAAAATACCCATTAAAATCTACTCAAGTAAAAGTAAAAAGTAGTTCATTTAAAAATGTACTTTAAGTAAAAGTTACTTAGTTACTTTCAACAACTTGATGGGGGCCGCTCCTATATAGTGCAAAAGGACAAGGGTCATAAATCCAATACAAAAACTAGTTATTTTTATTAAAGGAGAATCTTTAGAAATAATAAGTGCAATGACATTAAACATGTCAAACATTAAACATGTCAACACAACATTTAAGAACTTTTGGGAGACATGTCAAGACATGACAGCTAAAATAAAAAGTTAAAATACCGCTGCCCCACTTAAACTTTGGTTACTTTACTTGTGTTCCACCTTTAGAGCATTAGTCTACAACTTCTTGTTGAGTTTGAGCAGCAGCTGATTTTCAAGATGAGTAGAGTTCATCCGGGCTAGCTTTGCATTGAACAGCAATCCAGCACAGCTGAAGAGTCGCTCGCAACGCGGCCGAGGCAGGTAGGCCAGTATTGAGTTTCAGGGACAGTTTTTTGATATTCTGAAAGGCGTTCAGCAGATCCATATTGACTGAGACACAGGCTAGGTACCCTTCTAACTCCCCTGTACCTTCTGGACTTCATTGAGGAAAATAAATCATCTTCATCTGATGAATGTTTGTCCAACTTGCTCCCAGCCTCCAAACATCCGGTCAAGGTGTTGTCTGACATAGACTAAGACCTGTAGAATGACAACAACATTTCTGACAATTAAGTATTGAGCTGCCATCAAGATTCAAGAGTGCATCATAACACAGAAATAGCTATAAATAGCTACTTGAGATGACAGACCTACAGTATACAGAATTATAGCATTATTTTCTATTTCTACATGCATCACAATCATAATCCTCAATTCTTGCTAACCGGGACCCCCTTAGCATGAACATGAAAGACGTGCACGTTGCAAAGCCACCACTTATCGTTATCAATATCTGACTAAACATCGTGATAAATTGCAGATAACGACATACACATTGACTTGTCCAACTGTCTGAAAAACGATGGTGTGCGCATATACATTGTTCTGTTTCAAGCATGGGAGGCAGCCAAATGATTAGCCTAATATCAGTTTATGTGGTGTATTTCATTGCTGATGACTGATCTGCAGTTTTTAACACAATATGAGAGACTGAACATAATAATTCTATGACCTGAAACGAATGGAAGACAGGAATGGTATTATTAGTCTATTGGATGACCGCTGTCGACGTTAGCATACTCAGGTCGGTTGCAAAGTGCTAGCCAAAATTAGGCTACTACCTACTAGTGCCATGAAACGCATATTTTGCTTAATGGAGCAAAGTTAACTAAATGACAAAACGCTGTCTGAACTACTAATGGAAAGGGACAAATACTGTACTTACCAATACATGCTTGCGCAGATTTGAAGATGAATTTGTATAAGCAGAAAGTTCTGACTGACGGATTAGGCCACAGTTTACACAGCATATAGCTGTTGCCGTCTTTTACGTTGGAAGGCAAAACTGCTTGCTGAGATGTGGCCACGGGTTTTCTTTCATCTTCTTTAATTTCAACTGGCCGGAAAGTTCGGTGCTTCAGCTTGTTGGTGGTCCGCAGCTTGTTGGTAGTTCCGCACTATCATCTTCCTCCATATCTATCTCTCGTGACTCGGCACCGTACTGGTGCCTTGCATCGACTCCATCATCCACTCTATGCAGCATCCACCACTGCAGTGAGCATTGTGGTGCGCGATTCCTGCCTTGAACTATGTTTTTTTTTTTTTACTCAGTAACGGATGTAATTTCCAATGTAGCGAAGTACAATACTTCAGTCAAAATCTACTTAAGTAAAAGTAAAATTACCGATTTAAAAAACTACTTAAAAATTACAAAGTACACAAAAAAACTACTCAATTACAGTAACGTGAGTAAAAGTAATTCGTTACTTTACACCTCTGGTCTCTTGTAAAATGTGTCTTAGATTTTCGTTTTTTGGGGTACTCTCCCTCTGCCATGGTGCTCCTGTTCCTAGATACACTGAACTGATTAATTCGGTTCTGGAGAAGAGATAAAAGCCCGCCCACACTGAAAATTGATTGGTTGACTTACCGAAACAGGCCAATCAGGATGCTTCATGAGGCACACACTCGCACTGCTCTAGGTCCCTCTCTGTCGTGCGCGCGCTACACAGATGCTTACGCGGTTTGGAGCACGTCTGTCTCGCGTGCGCGGTCTTGCTCGCTCGCTCTAGATTCCGGGAGATTTTAAGTAATTTGCGGGCATCAGGGAGTCGCTATCAATATGCGGGAGACTCCCGGAACTTCCGGGAGACTTGGGATGTCTGGTTATAACACCGGCTGAACACGTTAGGCACAGTGTCTGCTTCTCACAGAACCGCGAGCACAGAGGCTCCACAACAAGTTACAACAATTTCTCTTAACCAGCCGTCCCCGACCCTCGGCTACTCTGCCAGCCCCCCCCGCACATGAGCTGCCGCGGCTGACAGAGAGCAAGGACACAGACACACATACAACACAATGAACATGAACACATTAACACACACAGGTCGTTACAGTATTATACTGCAGCCAACTTGTTGCTTGTTTGTAAACTCTGTGTTTGATGATTCATTCAAGTAAATGTTCTCACTAAGGAAACATCAGCTTTTTATTATTTCTTCCTGTTTTTCAGGGGTGTAACACACACGCAAACATACGCACACAAACACACGCACGCATATTTCCCCGCCTCCATTTGAACTTGGAAGACCGAATCAAAATGACTTCCAGGAAGCCACTCCTCAGCACATCACGTTCTGGTGAAAACGAAACTTAAGTATCACTTAGTGTGCATGTGCTTGTAAGAGAAAGCAAACAAAATGGCAGAGGCTATTTCAAAGAAAAGAAAGAAAGAAGAGGACTCCTTCATGTGTCCAGTCTGTCTAGATCTGCTGAAGGATCCAGTGACTATTCCCTGTGGACATAATTTCTGCATGAGGTGCATTGAGGGCTGCTGGGATCAGGAGGATCAGAGAGGAGTCTACAGCTGCCCCCTGTGCAAAGACACCTTCACTCCCAGACCTAGACTAAAAAAAAATACTCTGATTGCTGAAATGGTGGAGACATTTAGGAAGACCAGAATCCAAGCTTCTTCTATTACTCCCCCTAATGCTGGACCTGGAGATGTGGAGTGTGACCTCTGCACTGGGAGAAAACTCACGGCTGTGAAGTCCTGTCTGGATTGTCTGTTGTCTTACTGTGAAACTCACTTCAAAGTTCACAATGATGTCAACCCTGGAAGAAAACACTCAGTGATTGATGCCACAGGCCAGCTACAGGAGAGGATCTGCTCTCATCATAAGAAGGTTTTTGAAATATTTTGTCGAACCGATCAGAGTTGTATCTGCTATCTGTGCACGATGGACGAACATAAAGGCCATGACACAGTCACTGTTGCAGCAGAATGGACAGACAAACAGGTCAGTTCTGTACATACATGTGTCAAACATTTCTATGAGGGCTCTTATACATACTAACTGTGAATGTAATACTATAACTACAACACTACTATCTCACCAGTCTTCAGGGACTTTCCCACCGGTGGAACATTTTTTTCTTGTTGTCAGAACTCTGCGAGTTTTTGTCCTAGAGACCACATGAACCATGAACCCTTTACTTTTAAAATATATACAGTTCGAAACAAAAAAATAAATAAGCACTTTGTCAGGAGAATCGAACAAAAAGCATGCACATGTAGTGAGGGCAGTAGAGGGGAAGATGCAGTGGCGAAACCACCGGGGTGGCAGCTGCCACCCTAAAAAATTGCTTGCCACCCCACTTGCCAACCAGGTTGTCAGAAGTGTCTCCTATAATATACTATACATTTATTGAATGGTATTATATTTTTGCTACTTAAGCTGTTGATCTCTTTGGTAACTTGTTCTAAAATCTTTACGTTCCCCCTCCCCTGTAAAATGGTGGAGTCCATGAGTCCGCTTTGCTCTCTTGTCACCGTGGTTGCCCATCTCCGCTCCATTTCAGTGAAGAAAGAGACGGTTTTGAAAGCATTTGAGAAGCAAAAAACAAACTGGAGACAAGCCTGCTGTAGGCTTGCAGTGAGGAAAGAAGTGAATCGTGAATCAAGAAAATGTGATGGGTGGTCATATGTGATAGACAGTTCCGTTGTAATTTCAATCGTTTATTTAATTGCTAGCTTGCAAAAGTCGGTAGCACACAGTAGCTAGCTCGCTATACAGCTTGCTTGTGCTAGATAGCCTTGAAGTTACCACTGTTAGCTTATAGGCCAGGCAAAGTAACCCATTTTGGAGCCAAAAATATAATTAATTGTAAAAAAAAAAAAAATTTCAGCATAGATCATTTCTATGAGGTGTCCAGAACAACATACTAAAAGTCCTAAGAAATCCTAGTTGAGGAAATATGTTTAATTCTCATCAATCTGAGATGTGTGCTAATAATGCATGGCAAAAATCCCTCAAAAATTTCATTTTTTCCTTTACTCCTATCAAAATAAAACTTAACACAATGAAAGTACCCATGAAAAGTAGCATTTTTTGTATTACAAGTTTCTTTGAAAATGAATTTTAATATGCAAATGAGCTACGTATACACTAATCGAATATGCCCAAAATACACCCAAATAGGCTTAATGTTTTCCTTTACTCCTACCACAATAAAACTTTACATGGTAAAAGTATACATGAAAAGTAACTTTTTGTATTACAAGTTTCTCTTGAAATGAATTTGAATATGCACATGAGCGTCACACTTATCGAATATGTCCTAATTGCATAGGCAGAAACACCATACCCCTGGCAGGTAGTACCAAGCCAGGCAGTTTTCAGGTTAGAGGCCAGTCTAAAAGCAGCATTGCCATCTCCCATTGGCAGTAGGATGATTGGATGAAGATTGGGCCGATGTATTTGTCATACATATGTATGGTGTTTCTGCCTATGGACATACTCAATAAGTGTGGAGCTCATGTGCATATTCAAATTAATTTCAATAGAAACTTGTAATACAAAACATTTTACTTTTCATGGGTACTTTCATTGTGTAAAGTTTCATTTTGATAGGAGTAAAGGAAAAAATTAATTAATAAATACATATAGACACCAGGTATGTGTGTGTGTGTGTGTGTGTGTGTGTGTGTGTGTGTGTGTGTGTGTGTGTGTGTGTGTGTGTGTGTGTGTGTGTGTGTGTGTGTGTGTGTGTGTGTGTGTGTGTGTGTGTGTGTGTGTGTGTGTGTGTGTGTGTGTGTGTGATATGCCACCCTTGAATTTCAACTTGCCACCCTTCTGCCACCCCATGTAAAGTTTTCTAGAATCGCCACTGGGAAGATGGTTATACCCCAAGTTATAGTCCGACTACGCCACCCCAGGGAAAACTTACATCAGTAAGCCCCAGGGAATACTTTAAAGTAATTTTCAGTATACTGTTTATTATACTGTTAATTTCAGTTTATACACCAAGGCAAAAACAGGTTCGAATGCACGAGGCGACAGACGGGATTCCAGTTCAAGAATGTTTATTAATAACTGAGGGAAAGGACGGAGAGTGGAGTAAAGAGGTTGATTGTGAAATAACCTGCAAACGAGACTCACAAGTTAGCAAGCTACAAAAATATATTTATTGGATATCATTTATGCCAGTAAGACTAAAACAGGGAAACTATTAGACTAGAGTCTAGGCAGTGCTAAGTAGGACTTACCTGAGGGAGGCAGACTAGCAGACGGCGTGCTCTTGGATCCACACCGCTCACACGTGCACACACACACACACACACACACACACACACACACACACACTCTCAAAGAAGTGGTTGTAAGGTGAACTATTACACGGCAAGCAACCCACAGCACACTGCACACACAGCACAACACGGCACACCCACAGCACAGCACACTAACCAGCTTGATACACCCTATGTAGGTGCCTAGCAAAAACAATTATTGCACCAGGAGATACCAACAGTCAATCATAAGCATGAATCAGTCAGACAATAATAGCAATCACTCATAGATATTAACTACAGACCAGAACAAATAAAAAACATGCACCAGGACAAGCTACAGCGCCACCAGCCTTATCCAAAGTCACATGCAAACAGAAAACACACAAGACAGAAGCATTACACCCTTGGAGAGTTTGACAGGGAGATAGTACAATGCCACGGTTCCAAGACAGAAGAAAATGACAAACAAAGAAAACGAAAACCCAACTCAACAGAAATAAGTCAGACAGGCATGCACAACAACAGTGTGGTATAGCTCATGAACATGTTAGATCATACAACTATTATCTGGCCAAACAAAACAGCAGCACCTTTGTGCTCAAGCCCTTCAGCATGGTCACGGAGTCTCACTGGTTAAGCAGATGAGGCTTAACATTTACAACTGGAACGGCGAAGTCAGCGGCGAAGTACGGTTCCTCACTGAACATGCAGGGACAAGGACATACCCAAAGCGAGCAGCAGAAGGAAGGCTATGAGTACAGGGCCGGCTAATCAGGAATTCACCTCAACAGGAGAAGGGGTGTGGTTACAGACACCGTAATGAACGCACACAATGTCTGGTCCTTTTATTTACACCTAGGTGGAGGCTACCAATGACTAGGCTGACGCTATTTCGGCTGATTGAGAGTAAAAGCAGGGAGTGTAGGTGTAACGACACCACCCTACCACACACATTTCACTCTCTGAGTGAGGTTTCTGCTCCTAAGTACCCACCCATTAGCGAATGACAGCTATTCATATGAAAAGGGGTTGGTGATTCAGTGATCTCTTTTGGGCCATGGTGTGGCGAGAAAACCTGTGGGGGGAGTGGGCCACAAAGACGTTCAAGGGCCATTACGTAATGGCCATAGACTTTGTCTGAGGTGTCCCAGGTTTGTTTACACCTAACTCATCAATATGCATTTGTAGGGACACAAGTTTTAGAGAGGCACAGGTCACTCTGAAATTATAAATATGTAGTAGTGAAACCATACACACTTTCTGAATGCTAAACTCACATACAGTATGTATAGCCAACACCTATGTTTACAAGGTTCAGAGTTCAAGTCTTGGTCCGAAATCTTTACAATGTTTTTTTTTGTACAAATTCTGAGCAGCTCTGAATGAAGGTTTTCGTAAGGGTGATTTTACATTTGATTTAAATACAATTTTATTTTACTACTGTACATTCCTTTTACCCTAATGTTGTTATTGCTGGTATCTTCTATAACATAATCATATATGCCACTTGTGCATCAATACTTTTAGTTAGGGGAAATATACAAAAACATCAAGGCATGTGAGACTTCCTAAAAAAGTCAAACAGGCCTCTGTCCCTGAAGGGTTAAGTCTGGCTGTTTCCGCAATGACTCGGGTGCAAGATCCAGTGTTGAGTAAAAACAGGTTCTACAGGTTCTGAACCAGCCTGATACGTTTTTACCAGAGCTCCTCTTGAACTTAGCTCATGGCTTCATCCTGATTTTCTCTTGAAGATGATAACGACTTCAATGTGTCATTAAATCTCTTGAAAAAACTAAAATGTATTTAAAGGTTTTTGCTTATGAATGATCCGTTGTCATGTGTAATTTTTGATTCTCAATGTTGCAAACAATCCACCGATAATAATTATGATAATATTTTTACACAGAGGCAGTTGGGGCAGACCCAGAGGAGATTCCAGCAGAGAATCCAGGAGAGAGAGAAGGAGCTGCAGGAGCTGAGGAAGGCTGTGGAGACTCTCAAGGTGAGAACTGACCACATAAGTCAACAGCTGGCTCAGCAATCACTTGTTATTTGGCTATCACCGTTATGCTGCCATCTCTACATGATACAGACCGTCCCAGGGCCAATATGGTTTGGCAGGATTTGCCCTGGGTCATTTGATCAAGAAGAGCCAGTCACGCCACGAGTGAGTTTGCTCCTTCACTTACTTCTGTGTGTCTTCTGTCCCCCTCCTCTTTGTGTGTCTCCTAACAGAGCTCTGCACAGACAGCAGTGGAGGACAGTGAGAGGATCTTTACTGAGATGATCCGCTCCATTAAGAGAAGGCGCTCTGAGGTGAAAGAGCTGATCAGAGATCAGGAGAAGGCTGAGGTGAGTCGGGCTGAAGGACTCCTGAAGCGACTGGAGGAGGAGATTGCTGAGCTGAAGAGGAGAGATGCTGAGTTGGAGCAGCTTTCACTCACAGAGGATCACATCCATTTCCTCAAGGTAATTGTTCATGATGGATTGTTAGTGCACAGAATGTTTGGCACCGATTTATGTTGAATATATTCCTAGGTGGAAATTTGTATTCAATGCAGATATTGTTGAATTTCCTTCAAGGATCTCTACATTTCCCGATAGATCCTCATTCTTCATATTATAACACAGTCCACAGTACTTTGAACAGATACCTTACCCCATGAAGTTTCAGTGTCTGTGAAGAAAGTTTTTGTATTTATCACTGAAAACATTTGAGCACGATGAAGACATTTTCATTCTTCAGAAAACTACTCAAAATCATTATGGCAATTGTTAGGACAGGATAGGTCACATGGTAGCAAGAAACACTTATTGACAGGCGGGGCTTGAGTGATGTCACTACCTGTGGTTAATTGATAAAAGCACATCTGCCCTGACATCATGGCTCACAGTTTGTTTGGAGGCACTTGAGGTGCACAGGTGCCTGCCACTCGGCCTCTTTGGTCAAGCCACATGGATTCATTTGGGATTCAACCAAAAAACTTGAATTTAAGGAATCACCACATGCGCTTACCCCGCTAGCAGTTAGCCAGCTTGAGAGAGATGCCTGGCAGGGAGTGTTCACACACACACAAACACACACAAATTAAAACATATATACACACACACACACATTCACACATACACATACACATACACACTCACACACACACATACACACACATACATACACATACACACTCACAGACACACACACACATACACA